>NC_138768.1:135069284-135124284 GCF_965119305.1 Pelophylax lessonae | reverse complement strand
TGGGAGCATGAAATTGTCCAAAATATCTTTGTATGCTGACGCCTAAAGAGTTCCCTTCACTGGAACTAGGGGGCCAAGCCCAACCCCTGAAAAACAACCCCACACCATAATCCCTCCTCCACCAAATCATTTGGACCAGTGCACAAAGCAGGGTCCATGAAGACATGAATGAAGGAGTTTGGGATGGATGAATTTGACTGGCCTGCACAGAGTCCAGACCTCAACCCGATAGAACCCCCCTGGGATGAATAAGCGCATGGACTGCGAGCCTGGCCTTTTCTCCAACATCAGGGCCTCACCCCACAAAGGTGCTTCTGGAAGAATGGTCAAACATTACTATAGATACCCTCCTAAACCTTGTGGACAGCCTTCCCAGAAGAGTTGAAGCTGTTCTAGCTGCAAAGGGTGGATCAACTCAATATTGAACCCTAAGGACTAAGACTGGGATGCCATTAAAGTTCATGTGCGTGTAAAGGCAGGTGTCCCAATACTTTTAACAATAGGATAGATAGATAGATAGATAGATAGATAGATAGATAGATAGATAGATAGATAGATAGATAGATAGATAGATAGATAGATAGATAGATAGATAGATAGATAGATAGATTTTTTTCAGCTTAACTTGGTGGAACTCAGTTCCACCACCTGTGGCTCAGACCCTCTGCTTCCTACTCACCACTATCACTTGTAAACACAGAAGTGCAATGCAGATGCCGACACCCCCACTGAAAAATTTTAATAAAAGTGAAAGAGGTAGAGCCAGCGACAGTGTGAAAGGAGGTACTGGGTGCTTTAGCTTAATACAGCAACAAACATATGACATGTAGAAGATGGTGGAGCGTTTAAGGACAAGAGGAGAAGATGGGGCAGTGGAGGGGGGTTGCAAGGTCAGAGCTGAAGAGGGGTGAAAGTGAGATGTGGATGAGGAATGCAGAAGTAAGCAGCTGTGGAAGAAGGCTAAACTCTGCACTCTGTGTGTAGTGCATCTGAACTATGCACTCTGTATGAAGCGCAACCCCGAACTCTGCACTCTGTGTGTAGTGCATCTGAACTATGCACTCTGTATGGAGCACACCCCCGAACTCTGCACTCTGTGTGTAGTGCATCTGAACTATGCACTCTGTATGAAGCGCACCCCCGAACTCTGCACTCTGTGTGTAGTGCATCTGAACTATGCACTCTGTATGGAGCACACCCCCAAACTCTGCACTCTGTGTGTAGTGCATCTGAACTATGCACTCTTTATGGAGCACACCCCCAAACTCTGCACTCTGTGTGCAGTGCATCTGAACTATACACTCTGTATGGAGCGCACCCCCTGAACTCTGCACTCTGTGTGTAGTGCATCTGAACTATGCACTCTGTATGGAGCACACCCCCAAACTCTGCACTCTGTGTGTAATGCATCTGAACTATGCACTCTTTATGGAGCACACCCCCAAACTCTGCACTCTGTGTGTAACCTCCCCCAAACTCTTCACTCCTGGTATTAAATGCCCCTTTGAGACCCTCCCTCCGTTAGTGAAATGTGGCCACACCCACTATTTAGTGCAGTTTGGAGGGTGCTTGTGTGTGGGGGAGGAGGATTTTGAGGGATCGTGGTTGAGTTCCTGTACCTATTTTCTGAGAAAAATGCAATAGATAGATAGAGGGATAGATGGAATAGATAGATAGATAGATAGATAGATAGATAGATAGATAGATAGATAGATAGATAGATAGATAGATAGATAGATAGATAGATAGATAGATAGATAGATAGATAGATAGATAGATAGATAGATAGATAGATAGATAGATAGATAGATAGATAGATAGATAGATAGATAGATAGAGGTAGCCCACTGACTGAGGTTTAGAAGAGAAGAGTTAGGCTTTAATGTTCAATTTCCCTCCCAAAGTCCAAAAACATTTTTGTAATTTAATTGGCTTCTACCCAGATTAACCCTAATGTGTGCCCATGTATAATGAGTAAGACTGTAAGCTGAGGTACTAGTGAGAATATATACTTATCTGTATGCAAAGGAATAATACTCTGCACTCAGTAAAAACATATCATAGTTTGACTTTAACTGAAAAACAGGTCAATGTTATTTTGCATTTTATATAATTTCCATTCATAGGGAGAAACCACAACAAATAGCAATTTTTATGAAGTCAGGGTTACTAGTCGTTATAGCAAAGTTTTCACAAATGTTTTACTTCAAACATCAGCAAACTTAAAGACATCTTAACTGCATAATTTTAATTTATTAGAGTTCTCTCAGCTAATTGAACCGGTTTTACTGGAGCCACAAGTAGTGTGACACCTAGAAGCGCTCTATCTCAGAGTGTGCCTTTGAGGCCCATATACATTAACCACTTCAATACCGGGCACTTTTACCCTCTTCCTACCAAGGACAATTTTCAGCTTTCAGCACTGTCCCACTTTGACAGACAATTACGCAGTCATGCAACACTTTACCCAAACTAAATGTTTATAATTTTGTTCACACAACTAAAGCTTTCTTTTAGTGGTATTTAATCACCACTATTTTTTTTTTTATTTTTTGCTAAATAAACAAAAAAAGACTGAAATTTTTAAAAAACAATGCGTTTTTCTTCCTAAAGAAACAAAATTTTGCAAATATATAATCGTTCTTCATAATTTTAGCCCAAAATGTATTCTGCTACATTTCTTTGGTGAAAATAACCCAAATCAGTGTATAATATTTAGTCTGTAGGGTTTTTTGAAGTTGCCATTTTTTGTGATACTTTTTTGGAAAATTAAGATATTCAAAAACAAAATGTTCACAATTTTGTTTTTTACATTACCAGTGCACTACAGTATCATCATATAACTGGTGTGGCAGTGATCAGGGACACTAACTGGTGACAGTACGAAAAGAAAATGTTATATATTTTTTTTCTTTTTTTATTGCAATTTTCTTTTTTAAAAAACTGTGAGCAGAGCAATATAATGTTACCATAAAAACAATGTACTACTCTGGGGAAGTGATCTGGAATTATATCAGTGAATTACATTGCTATAAGCCAGCATTTTACTAAATGAAACTGATTCATTCAGTTTGTTTTGTTGTGATTAGCCGTGATTGGTCAAAGCTAATCAAATGGTACAGATGGTCTGTGATTGGCCCTGTCTGTACCATGTAATCAAATTGACCAAACACAGCTAGCAACACAATTGTACACAATGGATGGCATGAAAGGAAGCCATCAGTTGCTTACAACTGTCATGTGACTTGATGTGATTGGTCATGGCAGTCACATGGTACCAGCAGCAAGCCAGTACTCTAATAAGTCATAGAGCGAGCGGTGCTTTCTGACAACACATCAATCATATGACGTCCGGGCAGGATGCGAAATCTACCGCCCAACCGTGATTCTGCTGTTAGCTGAGCGGGAAGGTGTTAAGAACGTAAGTTAAAAGGGTCTTATCCACTTGTACACCACAGTGATGTTTGAACAAAGTCAGGAATATTTAACATCAAACATAAAAGTGACTGTAAAGTTTAAAGTGTTACTAAATCCACAACAGTAAAATTAGTCTGTATATGTAGTAAAGCATGCTTGTTATATTCGCTGTGGATCCTAAGGGGTTATTCATCTGCATTGTGTAAAAAGGCTGTTTGATCCTGTCTTCTCTGATACTCCCTTTCTTCCACAGTCCCCAATCCATCTCCTGGTAGAACAGAGTCTTGGGAACAAGTTGCACATGCTCATTTTGGTGTGTATTACTAAAGAGTTTTTTTTTTTTTCTTGGGAGGGTGCATGTGATAAACACAGAGCCAATCAGCACTGTCCAGACAGAGGGTCAGGGAGTCCTGCAGCCTCATAGGACAATCAGGGAAACATGTGAACTTCTCCTACAAGCTTTAACCAGATAGAAGTCACAAGACTGCTATAATACTGCTGATGAGGAAAGGTATTTAGCAGTTTATATTTACTAAAATAATTGCATTTTCGTGTTCTGTGTACTGTGGAAGACCAGATATAGTGAATGCAGGCTCCTGGATTTAGTAACATTTTTTTTTAAATTAAATATAACACACTTACCTGCTCTATGCAATGGTTTTGCAGAGAGCTGCCCCAACCTTCCTCTTCTTGGGTCCCCGCCAGTGCTCTAGGCTCCTCCTCTTCTCAGTGTGCCACAATTGGAAGCTGCTTCCTATGGTGGCACACGCAGTGCAGCTTGGCCCCTCCCCACAGGATTTGAATGACAGCAGCTGGAGCCAATGGTTCCTGCTGCTTTTACTACGTCCTGTGAGGGGAAAGAGAAAGAGCAGTGCTACAGCACTTGGGTATAGCACTGGATCGAGATAGGACTTAGGTAAATATATAGGCAGGTGAGGGGGCGATATAACCAATGGGACTTTTTTTTAACCTTAAAGCAGAACTAAAGCAGACATGCACTGTCTCTTCTGCAATAAAATGCCCCTACCTGCCTGCTCGCCCTCTCCTCTGGCACTGTAAACTAAACTGGGCATGCGCAGCTCAGCTAACCATGCTGGGCCGGTCTGCGAGTACCAGGATGATTGCATCCTGAGCATGCACAGGAGTGACGCCATCCTACCCTGGCTAATGAAGAGGCCCGAAAACTGATACTCAGAAGAAGATGTCAGTGGAAGATCATTGGACAGGTAAGTATGGAGACTTTAGTTCTGCTTTAATGAAGGGAATGCATTAGGGTAAAAATATTTCCTGCCTTTAGAACCACTTTAAACTTTTCATGCTTATCAGTTCCAAAAAGAAAATGCTGCTGTAAAGGTACAAGGAAATCTGACACTCTTTGAAAAATGTGAAGGTCATGACATGTGGGTTTTTTTTTTGTTTTTTTTTACCAATAAACATAGATTCCCATCATTACAGTAATGTATTAATGTTAATGGGAAACAATACTTTTATTCAGTGGGAATGCGGGGTAACGCAATTCTGGCACTTCCAGGGAAGGGGAGCTGGGGTGTTCTGGGGTGTGTTGAAGGATCTATTTATGCGATCTGTTGGGGAATATATTATCGCTGGATGGGATATAATGTTGGTTGGAGGGGGTTTTGTGTTGCTGGGGGGGGGGGGGTAAATTGTTGCTGGGGGATCTACTGTTGAGGGAGCTGGCTTGCTAATGTGCTAAAGAGCTTGTTGGCTGCTAAAGTGCTATTGATGCTGGCTGCTGGGAGACCTATTGTTGCTAGGGGGGACTAATTACTGTTGAGGTATCTATTGTTGCTTGGGGGTTCTATTGTTGTTGGCTGCAGGGGATTTATTTTACTGCTTTTCTTGCTAGCAATAAAAAATTCCATATAAATTACTTAGCACTATAGTATGATACTTGGTTCTGTATTCTCCAAAAGTGACGGTACTGGGAGGAGGGTAGGCAGTGGAACAAAGGGACAGTCCTTAGAGGTGGGTAGAAGGGAGACAAGGGTTGACCTAGAAGAGGGGAGTACTTGCATTTATTCTCTGAGAAGAAAAATGCCCTGATTGGAAAAGCTCTGGATCCTGCACCTAATGGCTAATTCACAGTCTTGACCATTTACCTGATCTGCAATTTGTGCTTTATGT
The DNA here is from genome assembly GCF_965119305.1 of Pelophylax lessonae. Lineage (NCBI taxonomy): Eukaryota > Metazoa > Chordata > Amphibia > Anura > Ranidae > Pelophylax > Pelophylax lessonae. Next base: position 135,118,722 of record NC_138768.1, on the reverse strand, counting down.
GATTGTGTAATAGCTATTTATTCTTATCAAACCGTGTGAGTTCACCTCCAATAAATCCCCATACACACTTGTCACCGAGGTGCCAGCCCAGCTCGCGTGCTGCATTCTGTAGAGTAAAAAGGTCTGGACGGCTACACTCCAAAGATTCGCATTATTAACCGTAAAATACCAAAATGGCAGGTGGTTTGCACACAGAGCAGGGGACAAACAGGTAGACGCATTTCACACTGCTGCCAGCGCGGTAAATCACCTGTCATTTTGGTCTTTTACTGTTAAAAAAGCGAATCTTCAAAGTGCAGCCAACTGAACCTTTATACTCTACCATTTATTCTTATGCTGTATCAATATAAAGATACAGGAAATGTACATACAAATGCATGGGGCTCTTAATAATATCATCTTCTAATTACAGTTTCTATGAATTTGGGTTAACGTTTTTTTTTGCCCTTTTAGTCTCTCATAAAAATGCCCTTTTCAGAAGAAAAAAACAACATATTCTCAAATTCCCAACTCCTCATGAATTTTTTAGCAAAAATGTCACTGAGAATGGAACAATGGCAGAAAAGATCTGAAAGAAAGCCAGTAAATAGCACTTGACTTAAAGTGTATATCTGACATAAAAAAAAAAACATGCAGTAGACCCCTACAATACATGCACATTTTTCCATGTTTTGTAGGTTTAAAACTACTGCACTATAGAATATCCTGGTCTCCACAAAAATCTAGTCATTTATATACCAAACAAACTCCTACCGCACTGCACACCTTTAGCCAATGACTGTGAAAGTTATGCCCCGTACACACGTGCAGATTATCTGAAGACTTTTGCCTTCAGATTTACGTTTTCTATGTAGTGCAAGGGCCTGCCGGATTGCATACAAATTGAAAGTGTTTAGGTTTGACCTCATATTATATGGTTTTGGTAAGTCTGCAGACAAAAGTCTTCAGATAATCTGCACATGTGTATGGGGCATTAGACCTGCATTCTGGATTATAGCGTGTGATGTGAAACAGTATTGGGCCAAAGGGCAGGTTCTGAAGACAGTCTGGACTGGTTGTTTCAGAAGTAACAAATGCATTCTATGTTCTACTTGTGAGACTTCTTAAGATATATATATATATATTATATGGCTCCCGCGCGGAGTGCAGTGTGTGTGTGCCTCATTCTCATCAGGGTTCGGAGGGGTGCTCAATGGGTTATAGCTTCTGAGGACAGGGGGCTAAGCCAATTGGTGTGGAAGAGTACATTAGCTTGGTGGCAAGAGAAAGTGGTGTGAGAAGAGGCAGATGAGAGGGTGAGTGAGCTGGCTTGACAGCTAAGCTTAGAGCTAATGGAACCAGCTATTCCATCACTCTTCCTGGCTAATGTATGTTCAGTGTAGAACAAAATTGATTAATTTGACTGATGGGATGTATTTTTTTTAGAGCAGGCCAGAATTACTTGTTGGGCAGAACCTAAGGTGGGCTTTGAATCTACATTAAAGTGGTTATTAAGCCATGCAACAACCTTACAACAATCCCCTCTGCTATGTTAAATAATGTCCCCAGTGCATTTGTTTTTTTTTAAATGCCGCTGTGTACCTAATTTAAGAGCGTTGATCAGCACTCACGTGACCGGCCGCCTCTCTCCACTCTCGAGCTGACAGAAAAGCAGGCGGGGCTGAGAAACCCCCACTGACGTCAGCCAGGAGGAAGAGAGGAGAGGAGGAGAGAGGTGGCCGATCACGTGAGCGCCAATCGGCACTCTGAAATCAGGTACACAGTGGCATTTTAAAAAAAAACAAATGCACTGGGGACATTATTTAACATAGCAGAGGGGATTGTTGCAAGGTTGTGTATTATAAAAACAGTAGGAGGGGGAAGATCGTGGAGTGGACAGAACTGACAGGCAGGAAGGGGAGGGGGGAGGAGGACAAAGGGAGACACAGGAGAGCTGCAGATAGCTGCGGATGACGGAGGCATGTAAACTGAGCATGATCTCAGGGCTCAGCAGCAATGATAAACCATGGTCAGTTTACAGGGGGGGAGGGTAGAAACTGACAGGATCAGCCAGGTATTTCAGGTGATACGGGGGGCAAAATTACACAGCACAAGCACTGTGCTGTATAACATGCTTTAAGGGAACAGGATCCAAATTTGTTTTTAGGGTAACAAAAACTTTAATAAAGGCTGGTGTATGAGCTGCTTTTTGCTTAATAGTCACTGTACTCTGCAATAGAATAATTGACAGTAAAATAAAAATCTATTTGTTATAGATGTTTATAGTGGTTTATATTGCTGCTGCCTATATTCCCCAAAGTGCTAAGACTAATGACGCACTGATGGAGCTTCATGGAAATATCAGCGTACTCCAAAACAGCCACCTGGAAAGACTCTATGCGATTACAGGGGTTTAAATCATGTTACCTTGACAAACTTTCTGCCAAAACTCAATCAGCAAGTCAATAGTGCCACCCGAGAAGCAAACATACTTAATTATATGTATACAAACAGGTGGAGGAGGGAAATATAGAGAAATTTCTCGACCCCCCCCCCCCCCCTCATCTTGGTCTTTCTGGTCACATTTCCATCATGTTGGTTCCTGCTTATTGCCTTTGAACACACTAATTGACAGGTTTTCAGAGAGGCAGCAACAAGACCCAGAGGTGGGATTTAGGAGGAATATGCATTATCTGTCATGGGGTAGATAGGTAAGTGTGTGGAGGATGTGACTAAGACCTGAACAATTACTATTCATCCTAACCACACACCCTGGCTAAATGGGGAAGTTCATTGTTTGTTGAAAACTTTTCATTCCGTATTTAGGTCAGGTGATTTTATTTCATCAATGACCCTTGAGCATATAACTAGGGAATAGGAGCATCACAGGTTATCCTCACAGAAATGTTAACTGAAACATCTCTCCCTGATTCTTTGAATACATTTTATGCTTATTTTGAGGATTGCAATATTTCCTCTGGTTCAAGGTTTACCCTATTCTCTGGTGAACTTCCCCATAAGGTGGATATCGCAAATCAGAGGCTATTCCTGCTGGAGTCTAACCCTCACAAGCCTGCAGGCCCAGATACAATCCTAGGGCAGGTCCTTACGGACTATGCTTATGAGTTGTTAGAGGTGCTGATGGATAATTTCTATGTATCACATTTTCAAGCACCTGCTCCTACATGCTTTAAGACTTACTGCTCTTACCCTTATCCAAAAGAGCTCCAATAATTCATGCTTGAATTATTATCATTCAGTAGACCTGACTTCAATAAATTATGAAAGGCTTTGAAAGATTGCTTATGGCACATATAAAGAAAACTATTGATTCCAGAGAAGTCCCAATCAGTATGCCTACAGGCAGAACTGATCTACTGCAGATGCCATTTTTTTGGATGGTTAAGTTGGCTTTGATAGAGAAATTGTTATTACTTAGCTAGAGTATAATTTTGTGTAACTGGATAATGGACTTTTTAACAGGAAGGCCTCAGTCTGTGAAAATTCATGTTTCATCTGTTCTCATTATTCCTATTATATTGGTATCCTCCAGGGATGTGTTTGAACCCATTATCGAACACACTGATGATCTATGACTTCTTAGTTGGGTATCTGAGTAATCATATTGTGAATTTCCTGTATGATATGGCAGTAGTGGGACTCATTACTCATAGAGATGAGTCCAAGTATAGGCAGAAATTGGAGCAATTGGAGGTGTGGTACAAAATTAACCAACTTTTTATGAGCATAAGGAAAACAAAGAAGATGATTGTGGATTATAGAACAAATAGTACCACTCCTCCTCCTATTTACATTGGGTGTGAAGTTTTAGAGGTGTTTTAATATTTTAAATATTTGGAAATGTACATTTCTAATAATCTCCTTCAAAGTACCAATAGAGATAGCATAGTAAAGAAGGCCCATCAACACCTTCATTTCTTCAGAAGATTGAAAAGTGCTGGTCTTCATTTTATAAGTGAGTGATAGAGAACATTCTCACTTCATGGAATACCATATGGTAACTGCACTGCTGCAGATAGACAGCCACCGTAGTGGATGGTAAAGTAAACACATATGATTATTGGTAGTAGCCTACATTTAAAGTGGTTGTAACCCTGAAATAAATTTAAAAAAAAAAGCTCCTGTTCCTTTTAAAGCATGAATAACAGCATAATAGTGCTGTTGCAGTGTAATTTGTCCCTATCTATGTTCTAAAATACCTGGTTGATACTGCCTGTTCCTGTGTCCCCTATGTGAATTGACCACGATAATCAAGGCTGCTGATCCAAGATACCGTGGTCAGTTTACGTGCCTCTGTCATTACGCAGTCTCTCCCTCTCCATTTCCCCCCCCTCCCTTCTCTGCTTGTCAGTTCAGTCTGTGTAATGAGAGCCGATCTCCTCCACGCCCCTCCTCTCTTCTCCTGCCACTATTTCTGCTGCAATAATTAATCCCATTACTTGTATCTTCTCTGTTTTTTAAAGAACTTAAGTACTGTGTGTCAGTTTTTTTTAGTCATAATCCTACAAACCTCCTTTCACAGCACCGCTCTGTGGTCACGTGACCTCCATCTGCTGGTCAGCTGTCACCAGAGGGGAATCTCAGCCTCTCTCGCTGCTTTCTTTAGATCAGGGAAAGAGAGCGGAGAGGGGGTCAAATAATCTCAGGGCAGCAATGTGAGAAAAGGTATTTAGGATTATAATTTAAAAAAACTGACACACAGTAGATAGAGAATAGAGAATGCAAGTAATGGCGTTATGTGATTTAACAGCCACTTTAAGGCAGCTGGTGTAGGATTCTGCTCATCCTGCTTAGAGATCGTTTCCTTTGTAGCATTAGGACCAAGACCTCAAGATTGAGGGATAGTTTTTTTTCCCTTCTGCACTGTTTGCACTATTTATATTTATATATTGTAATTTGTTGATAATATTGTTTTTTATTGCATATTTGGGGATTTTATGGATATTTCATCAAATTGCTTTTAAGTACTATTATGATTATTTACTGTCATTTATTATGTGAAAATGTGTGCTTGTTGATTTTGTTTTATGTTGATTATTGCAATTTTATTCCTTCTCGAGTATACAGTACATGTTTTGCAATGACAGTAAAATATCGTCATCCTTAAAAGCGGAACTGTTCAACAAAGAATGCAAAGCAGAAAAATTTACAAAACACAGACTGTACACCCTTTTAGCCCCTGTTCAGATGTAAGATTTATGCTAGGAGGGGGAGTTCTGGGGGAATATGTGCTGGTGGAGATCTGAAGTGGGGAGAGATGATGTGTACTAAGAGGGACATTTTTGGGGTAGAAGATTTGTGCAAGAAAGGGATTTTTTTTTTGGGGGGGGGGCATTTGAGCTGGGGGGATTTGGGGGATGGGGTGGAAAAGACTTGTGCTGAGAGGGGGATTTAGGAAGGGGGACAGATTTGTACTGGAAGGAGGGGGGATTTATGGTTAGGGGGTAAGCATGCAGATTAGTGCTAGGTGTTTTTGTGGGGGGATTTTTGCTGACATCTTTGGGGGGGGGGGGGCAGGTTGCGCTTTTTGGCATGTTCACCCTGGTCTCTAAATTACATTGTCCTGACATTACTTACTATACCTGACTATGCAAATCCATTTCTTTCAAATTGTCCCTGTCCATGTTTGTATGTCTCTATGCCCTATGCTAAAGATAGTACATCTGCTTTTTTTGAATGGGAGTACCTGTAAATGCTCAATACATGCATGTGTTACAGGCAGAAACTCGCAGACCCCTTTAGTGTAGTTCAGATATAGTGAAACAGCATGTAACTTCTACTCTGTGGCTACTGATCCCAGCACCACCTCTTCAGGCACTGCCAACCCACCTGGCTGCATCTGCCCCGCTCACTAGCCTCCTGGCTGTCTCTAAACCAGTCCACTTGACTGACTCTTCACCAGCCCACCCTGCTGACTCTCAGGAGATCGCTCAGGTAAAGGCCCAAAGACTTAAGCACACCGCTGTCCTCAAGGGAGACCCCGCTTTGTTAGTCCCCAACAGTGTTACACTACTCACTCTGTCATCTCTTGCTTTCATGCCTCCAGGAAAGACTTCCTCCTGTGTGTTTTTGCAGGATCCTTCCAGCACCCGACCTAAGGCAAGACATCCCCCCCTAGACTAGGGGGTTACAGCTAAGGGCCACCGACAGCCTCCTCAACACTGTATCTTCATCTTCCACTTGACTGTCCCTGCTGGCATTGCCCACATCTATTTATGCAGTTATCTCAGCCCCCCGCTAGCCCACTGCTAGGGATTAGCCAAGGCTCCATAAATATTCAAGGCAGTTCCTCCTAACCTCCCCCCTCTAGTTCTAGACGATTCTCCAACCCTATAGACCAGGAGAATGCACAAGGAGACCTGCCTGGATGAGTCAACCAGCCCTAAACTCGAATAAACCCTGATCCAATAAGACTCACCAACTTAACGGTGAGTCAGAGTATGGCTTGCCTACCCACTTCTCAGCACATACTAGAGGGTGCTATACATACATAACTCTTTTCTTTGGAAAAACTCTATTAGTTTATCTGTAGTAATATGGCAACACTCTGCCTCCTTCAACAAAGCACTGTGCCTCCATAGAAATTAGTAATGTACTGGCAGTACAGTATTCCAGCACAGAGCAAATACACACAACCCTACCAGACCAGGATTTTGAGGCAGAAGATTGTAGAGTTGGGAACTTGAATATAAGTATAATTTACACATTGTAATTCTCGACCCGTCACTCCATCAATCATTTCTCAATGAATCGGCACAGAGTTACCCTTAACTGAAATGGTGCTGCTGTTTAAAATGGCAAAGCTTGTACAGACATTTTAAATTATTCACACATGTTTATTTCCCAGGGGTAAAAATAAATGGTAATATCTTTTTCCCGGATACTGAGCACAATTATAGGGTGTGGTGTGTTTGTACAGTTATTTTTTTGTGTTTTAATATGTTGCAACATGTACTTGAATTGGATATAGCTAAGTCATACATAATGATGACTCTTCGCTGCCAAACTTCAATTATTTTATTTCTATCTGTCTAAACACACACATTGTTAAGAAAACAGATTCCATAATGCCTGCAATCTACACTGCAAGCATTAAAAGGGATTATTGCCGTTTCCTGCATACTTTGGTTCTACAAATTCAGAGTAGTGGAGCTGCTAAAACTTTACAATGTAAGTGCTAAAGGGGAGCTTGTCCATAAACACATTTTCAGTCCTGGATGTGATACTGTAAGTCTGTGCACCTATCTCATCAAGGTAGCAAGAAAACATTTTAAAGCTGAACTCCGGGTCATTTTTTTTTTTCCCATGCAGTCGGTCAGTGTCCACACTGCATTGGTTAGCTGCTTGTTTTAGTCTAGGGTATTGGAGATTGGAGATATACTTGCCTAATCCTCTGATCATCCCCCACAAGACCAGTCCCTGTGGCTCCTGCACTCACCCTGATCTTTTGCGGTGGACTGTTCCTGACTTCATCACACACATAGACCTGCTCTGGATTAGGGTTGAGCGGACACCTAGATGTCCGTGTTTGACGGGTTCGGCCGAACTTTAAAAAAAAGTCCGGGTCCGTGTCCCGGACTTTTACCGAACTTTTCCCGGACACCGAACCCCATTGAAGTCAATGGGGACCCGAACTTTAAGGCACTAAAATGGCTCTAAAACACCAATGGAAAGGGCTAGAGTGCTGCAAATGGCAGCAAAACGTAGTTAAGAGCATGGCAAGTGCTCTGCAAACAAATGTGGATAGGGAAATAACTTAAAACAACAAAAAAAAACAGAAAAATAAAACAATGTTCTTCATCTCTGAAGGACGAGGCCCATATGGAGTAGGAGGGAGGTTGAGGTGGTGGTGGATGTGGCGGTGTCATAGGCATGCACACAGGGTGTGCCTGGTGTACCTGGGCACACCCTAATCACCTAGGGCACATAGCATTATCGCTCTGTTTGCCAGTGAGGAGATGGGAAAGATCTCCCTCGCACCTGCTCTGCTCTATTTCTCTTTGCCAGCAGGGAGAGTAATGTATCGGGCCATGTAAATGTAGGCAAACGCATGCATGTGTATTTCAACTTTGGGGTGCACACCCTAATGCAATAGGCTGCGCACACCTATGGGCGGTGTAGGTGGAAGCGGCGATGGAGGAGGACCAGGGCCGGATTAAGAGCATCATGGTCTTGGTGCTGAGGATTTTGAAGGGCCTTAAGGGCCGTGCCTTGGCATGCACCCAGAGGAGGAAGGGTGCAGCCATGCATGCCTAATTCAACATGGGATGCTGTCTCTGAAGCCCATAAACACATCCATGCATCGGCAACTGTCCCTCCTTGTCCGGCCTTCGCGCTGTGTGGGGAGGTTCTGAGGGTGCTGCCTGGGGAAGCGAGCATAGAAGCCAGACTTCTGTGTTTACAAGTGACAGAAGAGCGGTCACAGTGAATATGGCCAACCCGGGGCCTATATAAAAGGTAGGGGCCTGCATGGAGCTGCAGCTCCAATAGCCCCTACGTTAATCTGGCCCTGAGGAGGAGGACGAGGTAGCCAACACTGCTTCTTTTCACAAATTTTAAATGAGGGTACACCCCAAAAGAGTGAGAGAGAGCAAAAATGGAACAATGGCTGGGTAAGGTCGGTATCCATTGCTATTCTGCACAAGGTACGGAAAAGTCCCGTGGGATCCATGCCTGGTTCATTTTAATGAACGTGAGCTTGTCCACATTGTCTCTGGACAGGCGGCTGCGCTTGTCTGTTATAACACCCCCAGCCGTGCTAAATACCCGTTCAGATAATACACTGGCTGCAGGGCACGCCAGCACCTCCAAGGCGTAAAGGGCAAGCTCAGGCCATGTGCCCAATTTGGAGACCCAGAAGTTGAAGGGGGCAGACCCCTCATTCACTACATGTAGGCGTGTGCACACATACTGCTCCACCATGTTGGTAAAATGCTGCCTCCTGCTAAGACATTCCATCTGAGCTGCTGGTGCTGCTGTTTGTTGTGGCGTGCTGACAAAGCTTTTCCACATTTCGGCCATGCTAACCCTGCCTTCTGAGGTGCTGGCGGTGCCCTGGTTGAGTTGGCGACCTCCTCCTCCTCCTCCTCTGCCTTGTGCTTCCACTGTGGCCCCGCTGTCAGATGGGAATGCCAGCAGCATCGCGTCTACCAGCGTGCGCTTGTACTCGCGCATCTTGCGATCGCGCTCCAGTGAGTGAATTAAGGACGGTACGTTGTCCTTGTAACGGGGATCCAGCAGCGTGGCCACCCAGTAATCAGCACAAGTTAGAATGTGGGCAACTCGGCGGTCGTTGTGGAGACACTGCAGCATGTAATCGCTCATGTGTGCCAGGCTGCCCAGAGGCAACGAAAGGCTGTCCTCTGTGGGAGGTGTATCGTCCGTGTCCTCTGTATCCCCCCAGCCACGCACCAGTGATGGCCATGAGCTGGCCTGGGTGCCACCCTGCTGTGAACATGGTTCCATCTCCTCCTCCAGCTCCTCCTCCTCCTCATCCTCCTCATCCTCCAGAACTGTGCCCCTGCTGGACAATTGTGTCCCTGGCGTTTGTGTGTGCAGGAACCCACCCTCGGAGCCCCTTGCGAATGACTGCCCTGAAAGCCTTTGAAATGTTACCTCTTCATCCTCCTCCTCCTCCTCCTCATCCTGTGCCACATCCTCTTCCATCATCGCCCGAATTGTTTTTTCAAGGAGGCATAGAAGTGGGATAGTTAAGCTGAGAACGGCGTCATTGCCACTGGCCATGTTGGTGGAGTACTCAAAACAGCGCAACAAGCCACACAGGTCTCGCATGGAGGCCCAGTTATTGGTGGTGAAGTGGTGCTGTTCCGCAGAGCGACTCACGCGTGCGTGCTGCAGCTGAAACTCCACTATGGCCTGCTGCTGCTCGCACAGTCTTTGCAGCATGCGCAAGGTGGAGTTCCACCTTGTGGGCACGTCACATATGAGGCGGTGAGCGGGAAGGCCGAAGTTACGCTGCAGCCCTGCCAGGCGAGCAGCAGCAGGGTGAGAACACCGAAAGTGCGCACAGACGGCCCGCACTTTCTGCAGCAGCTCTGACATATCGGGGTAGTTTTTAAGGAACCTCTGCACCACCAAATTCAGCACATGCGCCAGGCAAGGGATGTGCGTCAAACCGGCTAGGCCCAGAGCTGCTATGAGATTTCGCCCGTTATCGCACACCACCAGACCGGGCTTGAGGCTCGCTGGCAGCAACCACTCATTTGTCTGCTGTTCCATGCTCCTCCACAACTCCTGCGCGGTGTGTGGTTTGTCCCCCAAACAGGCAAGTTGTAAAACTGCCTGCTGTCGTTTAGCCCTGGCCGTGCTGAAGTTGGTGGTGAAGGTATTACGCTGTCCGGATGAGGAGGCGGTAGAGGATGAGGTAGCGGAGTAGGATGAGTTAGGAACAGGAGGCAAACTGAAGCGCCCTGCAATCCTCGGTGGTGGAAGGACATGTGCCAAATTGCTATCCGCCTCAGGCCCATCCGCCACTGCATTTACCCAGTGTGCCGTTAGGGAGATATAACGCCCCTGACCGTGCTTACTGGTCCACGTATCGGTAGTTAGGTGGACCTTGGCACAGATGGCGTTGCGCAGTGCACACCTGATTTTTTCCCCCACTTGGTTGTGCAGGGAAGGGATGGCTTGCCTGGAAAAGTAGTGGCGGCTGGGCACGACGTACTGTGGGACAGCCACCGACATAAGCTTTTTAAAACTGGGCGTCTCCACCAGACGGAATGACAGCATTTCAAAGGCCAATAATTGTGAAATGCTGGCATTCAGGGCCAGGGATCGCGGGTGGGTAGGGGGGTACTTCCTCTTCCTCTCAAGTGTTTGGGAGATGGAAAGCTGAACGCTTCCACGGGACATTGTGGAGATGGTTGTTGGTGACCCAGGTGGTGGTGTTGCTGACAGATCGTCTGTTTGCGGGGTGGCAGGTGCCGGTATGACTACAGAGGTGGCTGGAGCGGCAGAGACTGCAGCAGAAGAGGAAGCAGGATGAGCCAGAGACGTTTCTTGGTTTTGAAGGTGTGTACTCCACTGCAGCTCGTGCTTTGCACTTAGATGCCTGATCATGCAGGTTGTGCTCAGGTTGAGAAGGTTTATGCCTCGCTTCAGGCTCTGATTGCACAGGGTGCAAACCACTCGTGTCCTGTCATCAGCACATTTTCTAAAGAACTTCCACGCTAGAGAACTCTTTTGAGCTGACTTTGGTGCGCTCGTTCCCTTGCTGCGTTGGGCAGTAGCAGGCGTAGTGTCTAGGGCACGGCCGCTCCGCTTCTGCACCCTGCTCCCTCTTCTGCTGTGCTGGTGGCTCTGTGCGACCACCGCCTCTTCCTCCAAACTACTCAGGTCACCTGCATGACCTTCATTCCATGTGGGGTCGAGGACCTCATCGTCCTCCACATCATCTTCCACCCAGTCTTCACCCCTGCCCTCCCTGTCGGTCTCCACAATGCTGAACGCCGCAGCAGTTGGCACCTGCGTTTCGTCATCATCGGAGACGTGCTGTGATGGTCCTTCCATGTACTCATCTTGAGAAATAAGTGGTTGGGCATCGCTGCACTCAATCTCTTCCACTTCTGGGGCAGGGCTAGGTGGATGGCCCTGGGAAACCCTGCTGACAGAGTCCTCAAAAAGAATAAGAGACTGCTCTATGGCTTGGGGCTCAGACTGCTTGCCTGATTTGCAAGGGGGTGAGGTGAAAGACGGTTGGACATTGGCTGCAGGTGCCAACTCTGACCTTTCTGCAGTAGACTGGGTGGGAGACAATGTGAAGGAACTGGAGGCACTGTCAGCAGCAAACCAATCTACTATCGCCTCTCTGTGTTCTGGCCTCATCACTTCTAGAGGCGTATGATGCCCTACCAAATACTGATGCAGGTTCTGTCGCCTACTCACACTTGAGGAAGGTGTTTCACTTGTGCGTGTAGCTGGCACAGATCGACCACGTCCTCTCCTTGCAACAGGAGCTCTAGCAGCAGCACCACCACGACCCAGGCCACGGCCCCTATTTGACGCTCTCCTCATATTTCTGAAATTTAAGATCTTGCCCTAGAAAGGTCTTTATTGAATAGCGGAACAAAAGAACAACAGTATCGCACGGGTGTATCTCACAGTCAAATATGCAAACTATGCCGAAATTTAATGTTTTTTACACAAAAAGGGTGTGTATTGAATAGCGGAATAGGATAAAAAACTGTGTATCTCACACGTACAAACACAGACTAGGCCCGATTAAATTTTTTCCTACCCTAAAGGGAGGATGAGGAAGAGGAGTATGGAACAGGCAGCACCCTCAAATCTTCAGAAGTATGAGATGAACCCCAAAAACTTGGAAAGGTGGATCTCACACGTACCGACACAGACTATTCCGCAATTTAATTGAGCCCCAAAGGTTTTTATTGAATAGCGGAATAGGAAATATGATCAAAAAAAAGTGTATGTTTTTCACACGTACAGAAGCACACTAGGCCCCAATTACTATTGTTTGTACACCTAAAAGGATGGATGAGGAAGAGGAGGAGGAGGAGTATAGAACAGGCAGCACCCTCAAAGCTTCAGAAGTATGAGATGAACCCCAAAAACTTGGAAAGGTGGATCTCACACGTACAGACACAGACTATTCCGCAATTTAATTGAGCCCCAAAGGTTTTTATTGAATAGCGGAATAGGAAATATGATCAAAAAAAAGTGTATGTTTTTCACACGTACAGAAGCACACTAGGCCCCAATTACTATTGTTTGTACACCTAAAAGGATGGATGAGGAGGAGGAGGAGGAGTATAGAACAGGCAGCACCCTCAAAGCTTCAGAAGTATGAGATTGTGTTCACTGTACCCCACAAAGATTGTGTTCACTGTACCCCACAAAGATTGTGTTCACTGTACCCCACAAAGGTTTTGTTCACTGCACCCCACAAAGATTGTGTTCACTGTACCCCACAAAGGTTTTGTTCACTGCACCCCACAAAGATTGTGTTCACTGTACCCCACAAAGATTGTGTTCACTGCACCCCAAAAGGATTGTCTTCTCTGCACCCCACAAAGATTGTGTTCACTGTACCCCACAAAGGTTTTGTTCACTGTACCCCACAAAGATTGTGTTCACTGCACTCCAAAAGGATTGTCTTCACTGCACCCCACAAAGATTGTGTTCACTGTACCCCACAAAGGTTTTGTTCACTGCACCCCACAAAGATTGTGTTCACTGTACCCCACAAAGGTTTTGTTCACTGCACCCCACAAAGATTGTGTTCACTGTACCCCCCAAAGATTTTGTTCACCGCACCCCACAAGGATTGTTTGTCTTCACTGCACCCCACAAGGATTGTCTTCACTGCACCCCACAAGGATTGTCTTCACTGCACCCCACAAAGATTGTGTTCACTGCACCCCACAAAGGTTTTGTTCACTGCACCCCACAAAGATTGTGTTCACTGCACCCCACAAAGATTGTGTTCACTGCACCCCAAAAGGATTGTCTTCTCTGCACCCCACAAAGATTGTGTTCACTGTACCCCACAAAGGTTTTGTTCACTGCACCCCACAAAGATTGTGTTCACTGTACCCCACAAAGGTTTTGTTCACTGCACCCCACAAAGATTGTGTTCACTGTACCCCACAAAGATTGTGTTCACTGTACCCCACAAAGGTTTTGTTCACTGCACCCCACAAAGATTGTGTTCACTGTACCCCACAAAGGTTGTGTTCACTGCACCCCACAAAGATTGTGTTCACTGCACCCCACAAAGATTGTGTTCACTGTACCCCACAAAGGTTTTGTTCACTGCACCCCACAAAGGTTTTGTTCACTGCACCCCACAAAGATTGTGTTCACTGTACCCCACAAAGATTGTGTTCACTGCACTCCAAAAGGATTGTCTTCACTGCACCCCACAAAGATTGTGTTCACTGTACCCCACAAAGGTTTTGTTCACTGCACCCCACAAAGATTGTGCTCACTGTACCCCCCAAAGATTTTGTTCACTGCACCCCACAAGGATTGTCTTCACTGCACCCCACAAGGATTGTCTTCACTGCACCCCACAAAGATTGTGTTCACTGTACCCCACAAAGATTGTGTTCACTGCACTCCAAAAGGATTGTCTTCACTGCACCCCACAAAGATTGTGTTCACTGCACCCCACAAAGATTGTGCTCACTGCACCCCACAAAGATTGTGTTCACTGTACCCCCCAAAGATTTTGTTCACTGCACCCACAAGGATTGTCTTCACTGCACCCCACAAGGATTGTCTTCACTGCACCCCACAAAGATTGTGTTCACTGTACCCCACAAAGATTTTGTTCACTGCACCCCACAAAGATTGTGTTCACTGTACCCCACAAAGATTTTGTTCACTGCACTCCAAAAGGATTGTCTTCACTGCACCCCACAAAGATTGTGTTCACTGTACCCCACAAAGGTTTTGTTCACTGCACCCCACAAAGATTGTGTTCACTGTACCCCACAAAGGTTTTGTTCACTGCACCCCACAAAGATTGTGTTCACTGTACCCCACAAAGATTGTGTTCACTGTACCCCACAAAGGTTTTGTTCACTGCACCCCACAAAGATTGTGTTCACTGTACCCCACAAAGGTTGTGTTCACTGCACCCCACAAAGGTTTTGTTCACTGCACCCCACAAAGATTGTGTTCACTGCACCCCACAAAGATTGTGTTCACTGTACCCCACAAAGGTTTTGTTCACTGCACCCCACAAAGATTGTGTTCACTGTACCCCACAAAGATTGTGTTCACTGCACTCCAAAAGGATTGTCTTCACTGCACCCCACAAAGATTGTGTTCACTGTACCCCACAAAGGTTTTGTTCACTGCACCTCACAAAGATTGTGTTCACTGTACCCCACAAAGGTTTTGTTCACTGCACCCCACAAAGATTGTGTTCACTGTACCCCCCAAAGATTTTGTTCACTGTTCCCCACAAGGATTGTCTTCACTGCACCCCACAAGGATTGTCTTCACTGCACCCCACAAAGATTGTGTTCACTGTACCCCACAAAGATTTTGTTCACTGCACCCCACAAAGATTGTGTTCACTGTACCCCACAAAGATTTTGTTCACTGCACTCCAAAAGGATTGTCTTCACTGCACCCCACAAAGATTGTGTTCACTGTACCCCACAAAGGTTTTGTTCACTGCACCCCACAAAGATTGTGTTCACTGTACCCCACAAAGGTTTTGTTCACTGCACCCCACAAAGATTGTGTTCACTGTACCCCACAAAGGTTTTGTTCACTGCACCCCACAAAGATTGTGTTCACTGTACCCCACAAAGGTTGTGTTCACTGCACCCCACAAAGGTTTTGTTCACTGCACCCCACAAAGATTGTGTTCATTGTACCCCACAAAGGTTTTGTTCACTGCACCCCACAAAGATTGTGTTCACTGTACCCCACAAAGATTGTGTTCACTGCACTCCAAAAGGATTGTCTTCACTGCACCCCACAAAGATTGTGTTCACTGTACCCCACAAAGGTTTTGTTCACTGCACCCCACAAAGATTGTGTTCACTGTACCCCACAAAGGTTTTGTTCACTGCACCCCACAAAGATTGTGTTCACTGTACCCCCCAAAGATTTTGTTCACTGCACCCCACAAGGATTGTCTTCACTGCACCCCACAAGGATTGTCTTCACTGCACCCCACAAAGATTGTGTTCACTGCACCCCACAAAGGTTTTGTTCACTGCACCCCACAAAGATTGTGTTCACTGTACCCCCCCAAAGATTTTGTTCACTGCACCCCACAAGGATTGTCTTCTCTGCACCCCACAAAGATTGTGTTCACTGTACCCCCCAAAGATTTTGTTCACTGCACCCCACAAGGATTGTCTTCACTGCACCCCACAAAGATTGTGTTCACTGTACCCCCACAAAGGTTTTGTTCACTGCACCCCACAAAGATTTTGTTCACTGCACTCCAAAAGGATTGTGTTCACTGCACCCCAAAAAGATTGTGTTCACTGCAGCCCACACACAGAAAAATGGATGTGGATCACTGACACCTGCCTATCTCCTATCCCACACCACACAGCAATATCGATTGTAGTTTGTAGAACACACTTTCCCTAAAATTCAGCAGACTCTGTCCCTAACAGGATTGAGAAGAGATCGTAGATCAGGAGAACTAAGTGCAGACCCCACCCCACACAGCAATATCGATTGTAGTTTGTAGAACACACTGACCCTATAATTCAGCAGACTCTATCCCTAAAATGCCTACAACTCGCCCTGCCTAAACACTCCCTCAATTCTATCCGGACACAAATGGTTTTTTCCTGCCTATCTTTCCCTAATCAGCAGCCAGCACGTTGATGTGTGCTCTGTCCCTGATCTAAGCAGCATAATGACGCCGCTGTGGCTGCCTCGAACTTATAAAGACTTGGTCACATGCTTCAGACGGCCAATCACAGCTACTGAGACATTTGCAGGCATGGCTGGGATGGCTTAAGGCACACCAGTTAAACGATTGTTGATTGGCTGTTGAAAGCCCGCCATGAAAAGAGCGCCAAAGCATGCAAAACCCGGAAATAAAACGACCGAACACGGATTTTTACCCGAATATACAGTAAAGTGTCCGTGTTCGTGTTCGGGTAACAAAAATCCAATTATTCGGTACGAACACGAATAATACAGTCCGTGTTCGCTCAACACTACTCTGGATGTGAAGATGTCAGGAGCAGTTCAACGCCGGATCATGGGGGATCGCTGTTTGCCTCTTAAGCGGAGGATCAGGTATGTATACTGTTGGAGATACAACAGCTTTTAGCTTATTACAGATAAACTGCAGTTCACAAATAGGACAGTAGATGTCGCTAATGCTAAGTGATATGCTATGCATTTCTATGATGTGTGTTTCCTGTACACTGTATTGAACTTGTTGGTTATCTCTTCCTGTCTGTTTTTTCTCACCATGAGAAGGTAATCTGTGTTATGTTCCAATAAAGAAGCCAGTTCCTGTTTACTCCACAATGTCTGATCTGAATGGACTCCGCTGCGCCCAGTGATCGCACTCTGCAACAGGTTATGGGCCCAGGATCCGGATAAAGTCTTATGACCAGGTGCGGCCCAGGCAGAACAAAGCCTTCAACGGGAGACAGTGTGACTGATGCGGAGATTGACATAAGGAAGGTTTCCAGTGACATCTCCAAAGACAAGTAAGACGTTTATATATAAAGGAGGGAAAAATGTCTGGAAACTCAGAACTTAAACTCTCAGTGGCCAAGCTGAACAATGACAATTATCAGCTATGGAAGTTTAAAGTGGAAATGCTATTATCTTGAGATGACTTGTGGGAGGTTACCACTACAGAGAGGCCACAGGACAGTAATCAGGACTGGGACAAGAAAAACAGACAGGCACGGGCAACCATAAGCTTACTAGTGGAGGATGATCAGCTCATACATATACGCCATGAGGACACAGCTAAAGGCATGTGGAACATACTAAGAATACTGCATGAAAGATCCCGTTTAAACAGCAAGCTGTTTCTACTGCGGAAACTTTACAGAATGAGACTTAGCAGAGAACAGGACATGCAGGCGAATATAAATGCAATGCTGGAAGTGATTGCACAACTCAGATCAATCGGGGAGAATATAACAGACAGCCACGGAGCAGCCATGTTGTTATGCAGTTTGCCCGAAAAATATACTGCACTGAACAATGCACTGGAGACACGGCCTGAGACAGATCTGATGCTACCATTTGTAAAAACCAGGCTCATAGATGAGTATCAGAGAAGAAAGGAATTAGTGCATGACTCCACAGAAACCGACACCAGAACCGCTCTTAAAGCTACAGACGCAAGGTTACACAGGAAAGAGACCAGAGTGTGTTTCAGATGTCACAAACAGGGACACATAAAGAAAGACTGTACCATATGGAAAGCAGAGCAAAGAAGAGAGTGTCCATCTTATTCTAAACAAAAGGTCAAAGCCACAATCAATGATCCATGTGAAGGAAACTGGAATGCCACTTTGAAAGTGACAGGCAACAATAAATGTCAAGGCTGGTGCATCGATTCGGGGGCAACCAGTCACATGACGAGTGATAGAAGTTTTTTCACAGAACTTGATCTGAACAACAAAGAAACTATTTATCTTGCAGATGGAAGCAAAATACATGCAGAAGGATATGGGCATGGAATCCTTGTATGCCCTGATGATGCGGGACACAATCTAGCCATACCAGTGAAAGATGTACTTTATGTTCCTAATCTAGAAGGAGGACTCTTATCTGTGAAGCGTCTGACAGCCAGAGGACTCACTGTAACATTCCAAGGTGACAAGTGTTCAATCCTAAACGGCAACCAAACAGTAGCAAGTGCCAAGCTGGATGATCATCTATATCACCTCGACACAGTGAGACTATGTACACACAAGCACAAAGACTGTATACATATATGGCACAGACATCTAGGTCACAGACACCCAGAATGCATACAGGAACTACAGAGGAGGAATCTGACAAGGGATCTAACAATATCCCCTTGTCCAGTTACTGTTAAGTGTGAATGTTGCATTAAATCCAAAGCTACAAGAGCAACACTTCCCAAAGTCAGTCAGAACAGAGCTTCAAGACCACTTGACTTAGTTCACAGTGACGTGTGTGGTCCCCTAAACCCACCTACACCTGGAGGCAAAAGGTACATAGTGACTTTCATAGACGACTATTCAAGATACACAGTCGCCTACCTAATACAACACAAGAGTGACGTTTTTGACAAATTAAAAGACTATATAATAAAGACCAGTAACAGGTTTCAGAGGAAGCCTCTCATACTTCGGAGTGACAATGGAGGTGAATTCACAGGATATAAGATACAAGAGTACTTAAAACAGAATGGAATAGAACATCAAAAGACAGTCCCATATACACCAGAACAAAATGGAGTAGCTGAAAGAAAGAACAGAACTCTGACTGAAATGATCAGATGTATGCTGACAGACTCTGGACTACCACAAAAATACTGGGGTGAAGCAGCTATGACAGCTACATATCTGCAGAACAGACTTCTTTCCAGAACAATAGAGAAAACTCCATATGAACTTTGGCACAATGAGAAACCAAATGTAAAACTCCTAAGAGTTTTTGGATGCAAAGCATTCATCTACATACCTGAAGAAAAATGCACCAAACTCCAAAACAGAGCATTTGAAGGTATCTTTGTTGGATATAGTGACAATGTCAAAGGTTACAGAATCTTAAACCCCAAAACAGACAAGGTTACTATTAGCAATAGCATAACTTTTGTTGAAGATTTAAGAGACAATGTAATGACAACAGTAGAAGCAAGAATGGAAGAGAAAACGGACATTGACCAGCCTATCTCTGTAACTTCTGAACAAACAGTTGAAGTGAGTGCAGACTCTACCAGTACTGAAGAGCAGATACAAGAAGGCTCAGACACAAAAACGAGACGTTCAACAAGAGAAAACAAAGGTAAACCACCTGTACGTCTCTCATACAAAGCAAGTACTGCCAATATCAACAAACCTGTAACCTGAGAAGAAATATCTCAGCTTTCAGAACAAGAAGCAAGTAAATGGATAAAGGCCGCTGATGAAGAGATAAAATCCATGCATGACACTAAAACATGGACACTTACAGAACTACCACCCGGAAGGAAAGCCATAGGCTGTAAATGGATTTTTAAAGTGAAATACAATGCAGATGGCACAATTGAGCGATACAAAGCAAGACTAGTAGCCAAGGGCTATTCTCAAAAATACGGAGAGGACTATGATGAGACGTTTGCACCGGTTGTCAAGCACACTACAATACGGACTTTACTGACAGTAGCCGTCACAAGGAAAATGCAAGTGAAACATTTTGATGTGAAAACCGCGTTTCTACATGGCGAGCTTACAGAAGAAATTTACATGGAACAGCCGCCAGGGTTCAAAGATGAACAAAGGCCAGACCTAGTATGCAAACTTTGCAGGAGTATATATGGTCTAAAGCAAGCAGCCAGAGCGTGGAATATAAAAATAAATTAAGTGCTTACACGTGAAAACTTTCTGAGGAGTAAAGCGGACCCCTGCTTATACAAAAAGAAATTGGCAGACAGATGGGTCTATATGCTTATTTATGTGGATGATATCCTGATTTGCTTTGAGCAAGAAGGGGATGAAGCAGAAATCCTAGAAAAATTAAATCAGAACTTCAACACCAAAGATCTTGGCAACATAAAGAATTGCCTCGGCATCCAGATCGAGAGAGAGGAAGATGGCAGCTTTCTTCTTAACCAAAGACACAAAATACAAGAAATAATTGAAACATTTGGAATGGAAGACGCCAAACCAGTAAAGTCTCCTATGGAAACCAACTACCTAAAGGAGATGAATTGCAAAGATAACCCATTACCTACTAATACTCAATACAGGAAGGCAATAGGGAAATTGCTGTATCTTACCACTGCTACAAGGCCGGACATTGCAGCAACTGTTGGAATCCTATGCAGAAAGGTTTCAATGCCAAGTCAAAAGGACTGGAATGCTGTAAAGCGAATCATTCGCTATCTTAAAGGGACTTCGCACTACAAGTTAAAGTTACCAGCAAGTGATGAAAGCACCTTAACAGGATATGTGGATGCTCTCTGTTTCACTGTCGTCTACTGAAGCAGAATACGTTGCTGCAGCGCAGGCAAGCCAAGAAGTTATATGGCTGAGACAGCTATTAACAGATTTGGGCCTACCACAGTTGGGACCAACAGAAATCTTTGAGGACAATCAAGGATGCCTTGCACTTGCACGCATGGAAGGAGTTAATTCAAGAACCAAGCACATTGATGTGAAGTTCCACTTTCTTAGGGATGTTCAAGAGCAAGGTCTTCTTGAGTTACTTTATTGCCCAACCGAGGATATGAAAGCAGATATCCTTACAAAGCCTCTGACCGCTGAAAGACACTCAAGGCTTACAAAGAAGATGGGTTTAATAGACTAAGCCTTAGCTGTTGAGAAGGGGTGTTGGAGATACAACAGCTTTTAGCTTATTACAGATAAACTGCAGTTCACAAATAGGACAGTAGATGTCGCTAATGCTAAGTGATATGCTATGCATTTCTATGATGTGTGTTTCCTGTACACTGTATTGAACTTGTTGGTTATCTCTTCCTGTCTGTTTTTACTCACCATGAGAAGGTAATCTGTGTTATGTTCCAATAAAGAAGCCAGTTCCTGTTTACTCCACAATGTCTGATCTGAATGGACTCCGCTGCACCTAGTGATCGCACTCTGCAACATATACAGCTTTCTGGTCAGCCCTAGATATAACGAGCAGTTAATTGTGCGTGCAATTCATGGGGGGAATACATTGTCTAGAGTTTAGCTTTAGAAACACACTTCCTGGCCACCCTGTCACTTTCCTCGCTAGCATAGCTGCGAAGAGATGTATTACAATGCAATGTGCTTTGCAATACATTCAGTGGAGCCCAGAGGAGACAAGCAGGGTCTTTTAGACTCTGCATGTGTCATTTAAGAGAACCTTTCATCTAAAAATCATCACATAGGGAACTTTTTGTCCCTTACGTGATGAAAAAAAAAGCTAAGCAAAAAAAAAATTAGTTACACCAAATCAAAATCTCCCCCCAAATTAGTTTGAGGCTCCCCACCCCCACATATACGCATGTAAATGCATGGCACCTACATGTGAAAACGTTGCTTGCAATAAACATGTTACATATCGTCGCGCACACCAGTGAGAGCAATAGTTCTAGCACAAGACCTCTTCTGTCACACTAAACTGATGGCCTATAGGGGCCTTTTGAAGAGTTACCTATGGAAAATATAGGGTACTGAAGTTTGTCGCCATTACACGGGGGTACACAAATTTAAGGTTTGACATATTGGGTATCTATCTAGTGCAACCTTGTCTTTTATATTTTACCAAAAATGTGGGTAGTTTATTGTGCTTGTTTGCCCTAAAATTCACTTTAGTGTGTTTTATACTGACTCATGTTACAAGGGGTAACGCTACATGGGTAATACTGGGAGAACTTTCTGAATGCACTGGGCATGTGTGAAAATTCGTAAACTGGGCTCCCCTTGCTCAAGAAAGTGGGTGGAGGATTTGTAAAAGGAGATCATGCTTTAAGTGTATGTCACCCCAACATTTAATTTTCCTGATCTGTATCTGCATTCTGTTTTCTTTGCATTGCTTCTTTTATGTGAAATAGCTGGGGATACTGCCAGTCCCCCTGCTTTCCAATTTCAAGCAGGCCACGCTAGGCTACATTCCGGTGTGGTCAGTTTTCTTCTTTGCATTCAACTTGCGAGCAGAGCCTGCCTGTATTCCAGCAGTCAGACGTCTACTGACACGCCCCCTGTACAGCTCTTCACTGGGACGATCAGTATAATATTGTTTCTCTGCCTCCTGCTGAAATGCCCCCTGCACTCTACATCCCCAGCTCTCCAAGCTAAAAAAAACTGAATGGATTGGTAGTAAGGGTAAAGTAGAATTACAGCCTAATACTAACTATGCCTAAAACTGTCTCCTCCCTCCTCCTGCTGCCTATGTTGCCTAACTTGGGTGAAAAAATGATTACACTTACCCTTTTTAGTCCACTCTGGTTAAGTCACGTGATCACCTGTGCCAGTAAGTGGATGCAAGGGAGAGAAAGGAGCATTTTTAAGCATCATTGGTATTAGGTTATAATTAGTGTTGAGCGAACACGGACTGTATTATTCGTGTTCGTACCGAATAATTGGATTTTTGTTACCCGAACACGGACACGGACACTTTACTGTATATTCGGGTAAAAATCCGTGTTCGGTCGTTTTATTTCCGGGTTTTGCATGCTTTGGCGCGCTTTTCATGGCGGGCTTTCAACAGCCAATCAACAAGCGTTTAACTGGTGTGCCTAAGCCATCCCAGCCATGCCTGCAAATGTATCAGTAGCTGTGATTGGCCGTCTGAAGCATGTGACCAAGTCTTTATAAGTTCAAGGCAGCGCCGCAGCGGCGTCATTCTGCTGCTTAGATCAGGGAGAGAGCACACATCAACGTGCTGGCTGCTGATTAGGGACAGACAGGCAGGAAAAAAACATTTGTGTCCGGATAGAATTGAGGGACAGGTCGGAGTGTTTTAGGCAGGGTGAGTTGTAGGCATTTTAGGCAGAGGCTGCTGCTGATTTTTAGGGAAATTGTGTTCTACAAACTACAATCGATATTGCTGTGTGGGGTGGGGTCTGCACTTAGTCCTGATCTACGATCTCTTATCAATCCTGTTAGGGATAGAGTCTGCTGAATTTTAGGGAAAGTGTGTTCTACAAACTACAATCGATATTGCTGTGTGGGGTGGGGTCTGCACTCTGCACTTAGTCCCGATCTACGATCTCTTATCAATCCTGTTAGGGATAGAGTCTGCTGAATTTTAGGAAAAGTGTGTTCTACAAACTACAATCGATATTGCTGTGTGGGGTGGGGTCTGCACTCTGCACTCAGTCCCGATCTACGATCTCTTATCAATCATGTTAGGGATAGAGTTTGCTGATTTTTAGGGAAAGTGTGTTCTACAAACTACAATCGATATTGCTGTGTGGTGTGGGATAGGAGATAGGCAGGTGTCAGTGATCCACATCCATTTTGCTGTGTGTGGGCTGCAGTGAACACAATCCTTTTGGGGTGCAGTGAACACAATCTTTGTGGGGTGCAGTGAACACAATCTTTGTGGGGTGCAGTGAACAAAATCCTTTTGGGGTGCAGTGAACACAATCTTTGTGGGGTGCAGTGAACACAATCTTTGTGGGGTGCAGTGAACACAATCTTTGTGGGGTGCAGTGAACAAAATCCTTTTGGGGTGCAGTGAACACAATCTTTGTGGGGTACAGTGAACACAATCTCATACTTCTGAAGATTTGAGGGTGCTGCCTGTTCCATACTCCTACTCCTCATCCATCCTTTTAGGGGTACAAGCAATAGTAATTGGGGCCTAGTGTGGTTGTGTACATGTGAGATACATACACTTTTTTTGATCATATTTCCTATTCCGCTATTCAATAAAAACCTTTGGGGATCAATTAAATTGCGGGATAGTCTGTGTCGGTACGTGTGAGATCAACCTTTCCAAGTTTTTGGGGTTCATCTCATACTTCTGAAGATTTGAGGGTGCTGCCTGTTCCATACTCCTCCTACTCCTCATCCATCCTTTTAGGGGTACAAACAATAGTAATTGGGGCCTAGTGTGGTTGTGTACGTGTGAGATACATACACTTTTTTTGATCGAATTTCCTATTCCGCTATTCAATAAAAACCTTTGGGGATCAATTAAATTGCGGGATAGTCTGTGTCGGTACGTGTGAGATCAACCTTTCCAAGTTTTTGAGGTTCATCTCATACTTCTGAAGATTTGAGGGTGCTGCCTGTTCCATACTCCTCCTACTCCTAGTCCTCATCCATCCTTTTAGGGGTACAAACAATAGTAATTGGGGCCTAGTGTGGTTGTGTACGTGTGAGATACATACACTTTTTTTGATCATATTTCCTATTCCGCTATTCAATAAAAACCTTTGGGGATCAATTAAATTGCGGGATAGTCTGTGTCGGTACGTGTGAGATCAACCTTTCCAAGTTTTTGGGGTTCATCTCATACTTCTGAAGATTTGAGGGTGCTGCCTGTTCCATACTCCTCCTACTCCTCATCCATCCTTTTAGGGGTACAAACAATAGTAATTGGGGCCTAGTGTGGTTGTGTACGTGTGAGATACATACACTTTTTTTGATCATATTTCCTATTCCGCTATTCAATAAAAACCTTTGGGGATCAATTAAATTGCGGGATAGTCTGTGTCGGTACATGTGAGATCCACCTTTCCAAGTTTTTGGGGTTCATCTCATACTTCTGAAGATTTGAGGGTGCTGCCTGTTTCATACTCCTCCTACTCCTCATCCTGCCTTTAGGGGTACAAATAGTAGTAATTGGGGCCTAGTGTGCTTCTGTACGTGTGAGATACATACACTTTTTTTGATCATATTTCCTATTCCGCTATTCAATAAAAACCTTTGGGGATCAATTAAATTGCGGGATAGTCTGTGTCGGTACGTGTGAGATACACCTTTCCAATTTTTGGGGCGCATCTCATACTGCCGAGGTTTTGAGGGTGCTTCAGTCTGCCTCCTGCCTGCTCCTCCTACTCCTCTTCCTCATCCTGCCTTTAAAAAATTGTAATCGGTCGGGGCCTAGTCTGTGTTTGTACGTGTGAGATACACCGTATTATAAAATTTTTCCTATTCCGCTATTCAATAGACACCCTTTTGGAGTGTAAAAAATTAAATTACGGCATAGTCTGTATCGGTACGTGTGAGATACACCTTTTAAATTTGTTTGGCACATCTCCTTCCCCCGCCAAGGATTGCAGGGCGCTTCAGTTTGCCTCCTGTTCCCAACTCCTCCTACTCCTCTTCCTCATCCTGCCTTTAAGGTTTAAAAAATTGTAATCGGGGCCTAGTCTGTGTTTGTACGTGAGATACACCGTATTATAAAATTTTTCCTATTCCGCTATTCAATATACACCCTTTTGGAGTGTAAAAAATTAAATTACGGCATAGTCTGTATCGGTACGTGTGAGATACACCTTTTAAATTAGTTTGGCGCATCTCCTTCCCCCGCCAAGGATTGCAGGGCGCTTCAGTTTGCCTCCTGTTCCCAACTCCTCCTACTCCTCTTCCTCATCCTCCCTTTAGGGTAGAAAAAAATTTAATCAGGCCTAGTCTGTGTTTGTACGTGTGAGATACACAGTTTTTTATCCCATTCCGCTATTCAATATACACCCTTTTGGTGTAAAAAACATTAAATTGCGGCATAGTTTGCATATTTGACTGTGAGATACACCCGTGCGATACTGTTGTTGTTTTTTTCCGCTATTCAATGAACACCTTTCTAGGGCAAGATCTTAAATTACAGAAATATGAGGAGACCGTCAAATAAGGGCCGTGGCCTGGGTCGTGGGGCTGCTGGTAGAGCTCCTGTTGCAAGGAGAGGACGTGGTCGATCTGTGCCAGCTTCACGCACAAGTCAAACACCTTCCTCAAGTGTGAGTAGGCGACAGAACCTGCATCAGTATTTGGTAGGGCATCATACGCCTCTAGAAGTGATGAGGCCAGAACACAGAGAGGCGATAGTAGATTGGTTTGCTGCTGACAGTGCCTCCAGTTCCTTCACATTGTCTCCCACCCAGTCTACTGCAGAAAGGTCAGAGTTGGCACCTGCAGCCGATGTCCAACCGTCTTTCACCTCACCCCCTTGCAAATCAGGCAAGCAGTCTGAGCCCCAAGCCATACAGCAGTCTCTTCTTCTTTTTGAGGACTCTGTCAGCAGGGTTTCCCAGTGTAAGATTCTGGTACCTCTGGTACCCTTAATAATCTATTTCCTTCCAAATATGCGTCCCACCTTTCTTACTAGGTGGTACGCATACACCTTTAAGACAGATGATGTCATCGCTGAGCGCCGCAGAGCGGCTATTTCAACCGCCGGCGTTCTCACTCACATCGTTCGTTCAACCTGCCTTGTGTATCCACATGCTTTCAAGCCTGTCTTGCTGTCGGAACCTCCAGCTGGTTGCTTCTACCTGGAGCAGACCGGAACCTCGCTACTGATCCCTGTATCTCGCTACCGGATCTTCCCCTCTCTACTGGACCCCTCTACTACTAACATTTACTAGTGATAAGTACCCCACAGGGGAATCCTCCATAACCTACTTACACTATCTATCATCTGCACTGTTGCATAGATTGCTAGCTCTTGAGCCTACTACCATCTACTATCTGCACTGTTACATAGATTGCTAGCTCTTGAGTCTACTACCATCTATCATCTGCACTGTTACATAGATTGCTTGTTCTTAAGTCTACTACCATCTATCCTTGCACTGGGTTAGTCTATCCTGTAATTGTCATCTGCTGTCCTTACCACCTGTCACCATACTCGATTACTAACCTATCTGCACTCTACCTAATACCATCTAGTACTCTCCTGAACAAACCTATCAAGTACTTACCATCTCTATCACTGTTCACACCTGTCCCTTCAGCACAACACCTTCATACTGTCATATACATTCCACCACTCCAGGAACATCTTATTGAGTGTGTATATTTCTGTATGTTGAAGCTGACAGGCCCACAGTGATGAGTCTGGAGAGTTGGATCTGGTTATTCAACACATCTCTACATGACTACTGAGTGGAGATTTTGCAGCTGCATATCCAGCCTACTACAAAAACGCAGGAGCGTAACACCCAGGGCCATCCACCTAGCCCTGCCCCAGAAGTGGAAGAGATTGAGTGCAGCGATGCCCAACCACTTATTTCGAGTACATGCAAGGACCATCACAGCACGTCTCCGATGATGACGAAACGCAGGTGCCAACTGCTGCGGCGTTCAGCATTGTGGAGACCGACAAGGAGGGCAGGGGTGAAGACTGGGTGGAAGATGATGTGGAGGACGATGAGGTCCTCGACCCCACATGGAATGAACGTCGTGCAGGGGACCTGAGTAGTTTGGAGGAAGAGGCGGTGGTCGCACAGAGCCACCAGCACAGCAGAAGAGGGAGCAGGGTGCAGAAGCGGAGCGGCCGTGCCCTAGACACTACGCCTGCTACTGCCCAACGCAGCAAGGGAACGAGCGCACCAAAGTCAGCTCAAAGGAGTTCTCTAGCATGGAAGTTCTTTAGAAAATGTGCTGATGACAGAACACGAGTGGTTTGCACCCTCTGCAATCAGAGCCTGAAGCGAGGCATAAACCTTCTCAACCTGAGCACAACCTGCATGATCAGGCATCTAAGTGCAAAGCATGAGCTGCAGTGGAGTACACACCTTCAAAACCAAGAAACGTCTCTGGCTCATCCTGCTTCCTCTTCTGCTGCAGTCTCGGCCGCTCCAGCCACATCTGTAGTGATACCGGCACCTGCCACCCCGCAAACAGACGATCTGTCAGCAACACCACCACCTGGGTCACCAACAACAATCTCCACAATGTCCCGTAGAAGCGTTCAGCTTTCCATCTCCCAAACACTTGAGAGGAAGAGGAAGTACCCCCCTACCCACCCGCGATCCCTGGCCCTGAATGCCAGCATTTCAAAATTCTTGGCCTTTGAAATGCTGTCATTCCGTCTGGTGGAGACGCACAGTTTTAAAAACCTTATGTCGGTGGCTGTCCCACAGGACGTTCTGCCCAGCCGCCATTACCTTTCCAGGCAAGCCATCCCTTCCCTGCACAACCAAGTGGGGGAAAAAATCAGGTGTGCACTGCGCAACGCCATCTGTGCCAAGGTCCACCTAACTACCGATACGTGGACCAGTAAGCACGGTCAGGGGCGTTATATCTCCCTAACGGCACACTGGGTAAATGCAGTGGCGGATGGGCCTGAGGCGGATAGCAATTTGGCGCATGTCCTTCCACCACCGAGGATTGCAGGGCGCTTCAGTTTGCCTCCTGTTCCTAACTCCTCCTACTCCGCTTCCTCATCCTCTACCGCCTCCTCATCCGGACAGCGTAACACCTTCACCACCAACTTCAGCACGGCCAGGGGTAAACGACAGCAGGCAGTTTTACAACTTGCCTGTTTGGGGGACAAACCACACACCGCGCAGGAGTTGTGGTGGAGCATGGAACAGCAGACAAATGAGTGGTTGCTGCCAGCGAGCCTCAAGCCCGCCTGGTGGTGTGCGATAACGGGCGAAATCTCATAGCAGCTCTGGGCCTAGCCGGTTTGACGCACATCCCTTGCCTGGCGCATGTGCTGAATTTGGTGGTGCAGAGGTTCCTTAAAAACTACCCCGATATGTCAGAGCTGCTGCAGAAAGTGCGGGCCGTCTGTGCGCACTTTCGGCGTTCTCACCCTGCTGCTGCTCGCCTGTCAGCGCTGCAGCGTAACTTCGGCCTTCCCGCTCACCGCCTCATATGTGACGTGCCCACAAGGTGGAACTCCACCTTGCACATGCTGCAAAGACTGTGCGAGCAGCAGCAGGCCATAGTGGAGTTTCAGCTGCAGCACGCACGCGTGAGTCGCTCTGCGGAACAGCACCACTTCACCACCAATAACTGGGCCTCCATGCGAGACCTGTGTGCCTTGTTGCGCTGTTTTGAGTACTCCACCAACATGGCCAGTGGTGATGACGCCGTTCTCAGCTTAACTATCCCACTTCTATGCCTCCTTGACAAAACAATTTGGGCGATGATGGAAGAGGATGTGGCACAGGATGAGGAGGAGGAGGAAGAGGAGGAGGATGAAGAGGTAACATTTCCAAGGCTTTCAGGGCAGTCATTCGCAAGGGGCTCCGAGGGTGGGTTCCTGCACACACAAACGCCAGGGACACAATTGTCCAGCAGGGGCACAGTTCTGGAGGATGAGGAGGATGAGGAGGAGGAGGAGCTGGAGGAGGAGATGGAACCATGTTCACAGCAGGGTGGCACCCAGGCCAGCTCATGGCCATCACTGGTGCGTGGCTGGGGGGATACAGAGGACACAGACGATACACCTCCCACAGAGGACAGCCTTTCGTTGCCTCTGGGCAGCCTGGCACACATGAGCGATTACATGCTGCAGTGTCTCCACAACGACCGCCGAGTTGCCCACATTCTAACTTGTGCTGATTACTGGGTGGCCACGCTGCTGGATCCCCGTTACAAGGACAACGTACCGTCCTTAATTCACTCACTGGAGCGCGATCGCAAGATGCGCGAGTACAAGCGCACGCTGGTAGACGCGATGCTACTGGCATTCCCATCTGACAGCGGGGCCACAGTGGAAGCACAAGGCAGAGGAGGAGGAGGTCGCCAATGCAACCAGGGCACCGCCAGCACCTCAGAAGGCAGGGTTAGCATGGCCGAAATGTGGAAAAGCTTTGTCAGCATGCCACAACAAACAGCAGCACCAGCAGCTCAGATGGAACGTCTTAGCAGGAGGCAGCATTTTACCAACATGGTGGAGCAGTATGTGTTCACACGCCTAGACGTACTGAATGACGGGTCTGCCCCCTTCAACTTCTGGGTCTCCAAATTGGGCACATGGCCTGAGCTTGCCCTTTACGCCTTGGAGGTGCTGGCGTGCCCTG
This sequence comes from Pelophylax lessonae, assembly GCF_965119305.1. Lineage (NCBI taxonomy): Eukaryota > Metazoa > Chordata > Amphibia > Anura > Ranidae > Pelophylax > Pelophylax lessonae. The sequence goes on along the minus strand of NC_138768.1, from coordinate 135,088,640 downwards.
CAGCCAGTGTATTATCTGAACGGGTATTTAGCACGGCTGGGGGCGTTATCACAGACAAGCGCAGCCGCCTGTCCAGAGACAATGTGGACAAGCTCACGTTCATTAAAATGAACCAGACATGGATCCCACGGGACTTTTCCGTACCTTGTGCAGAATAGCAATGGCTACCGACCTTACCCACCCATTGTTCCATTTTTGCTCTTTCTCACTCTTTTGGGGTGTACCCTCATTTAAAATTTGTGAAAAGAAGCAGTGTTGGCTACCTCGTCCTCCTCCTCAGGGCCAGATTAACGTAGGGGCTATTGGAGCTGCAGCTCCAGGCCCCTACCTTTTATATAGGCCCCGGGTTTGCCATATTCACTGTTACCGCTCTTCTGTCACTTGTAAACACAGAAGTCTGGCTTCTATGCTCGCTTCCCCAGGCAGCACCCTCAGAACCTCCCCACACAGCGCGAAGGCCGGACAAGGAGGGACAGTTGCCAATGCATGGATGTGTTTATGGGCTTCAGAGACAGCATCCCATGTTGAATTAGGCATGCATGGCTGCACCCTTCCTCCTCTGGGTGCATGCCAAGGCACGGCCCTTAAGGCCCTTCAAAATCCTCAGCACCAAGCCCATGATGCTCTTAATCCGGCCCTGGTCCTCCTCCACCGCCGCTTCCACCTACACCGCCCATAGGTGTGCGCAGCCTATTGCATTAGGGTGTGCACCCCAAAGTTTAAATACACATGCATGTGTTTGCCTACATGTACATGGCCCCGATACATTACTCTCCCTGCTGGCAAAGAGAAATAGAGCAGAGCAGGTCCGAGGGAGATCTTTCCCATCTCCTCACTGGCAAACAGAGTGATAATGCTATGTGCCCTAGGTGATTAGGGTGTGCCCAGGCACACCCGGAACACCCTGTGCGCACGCCTATGACACCGCCACATCCACCACCACCTCAACCTCCCTCCTACTCCATATGGGCCTCGTCCTTCAGAGATGAAGAACATTGTTTTATTTTTCTGGTTTTTTTTTGTTGTTTTAAGTTATTTCCCTATCCACATTTGTTTGCAGAGCACTTGCCATGCTCTTAATTACGTTTTGCTGCCATTTGCAGCACTCTAGCCCTTTCCTTTGGTGTTTTAGAGCCATTTTAGTGCCTGAAAGTTCGGGTCCCCATTGACTTCAATGGGGTTCGGTGTCCGGGAAAAGTTCGGCAAAAGTCCGGGACACGGACCCGGACTTTTTTTTAAAGTTCGGCCGAACCCGTCGAACACGGACATCCAGGTGTCCGCTCAACTCTAGTTTTAATTCCACTTTAGGGTGATTTCAGCCTTTTAATGCACTTGCAGCAATGCGGTTGAGCACTGTCTATGACTCTTTTTGGTTTTTGCACAGTTACATTTTTAGAACAAGCTTTCAAAGTTATACCCTTCTTCTAAGATCCAAGCACAAACTGTTTCTTAGAAATGAATTCAGAAATAAATAATTCTTCACATTGTTATTATTTCATTTTTATTTGTCTAAGACCAGGGCTTTTTTTCTTAGAGAATAGGTGCAGAAACTCCCCCTTTCTGAGTCACCCCTTTTATCCACCCCTACCCACCTCCGAGCACCATTCCTTGGTTCCACCCCCTACCCATTTCCCAGTATTGCCCTTTTAGAGAATACAGAGCCAAGTATCATTTTGTAGTGATATGTCATTTGTATAGAATTGGGTAATGCTAACTAGAAAAGCAGTAAAATAAACCCCCTGTGTCCAGTAACAATAGGGCCCCCAGTCAGCAACAAAAGATCCCCCTAAAAACAATGGACCACCCGCAACAACCCCCCCCCCCCAGCAACAATAAACTCCCAGCAGCAACAACAGATCTCCCTAAAGCCAGCATCAGTAGATTCTCTGTATGCCAGCAATAATAGACCCCTCTCTCAACAGTAGATCTCTCCCACCAACAACTGAACCCCCAGCAATATAAAACCCACCCCAGCAACAGTAGGTCCCCCACCAGCAACAATAGACCTCCTCAGCAACAATAGACCCCCCCCTGCAAAAAATAGATTCCCTCCAGCTAGAAATTAGAATAGGTTCACCAGTGCTGGAGGTAACAAAACTGTGTTCCCCCGTGATGCTGCTGAAAAAAAGCCCTGCTTCTGATTCTGTCGTGTTGAGAGGGAGGACCACCACTCATCATGTGCTCCATAATGCTCCAGGAAATATGATTTTTCTCCATAAAATCCTTTTCTTGGAGTCCTTTGAGAAACACAGAAATTTTAGAATTCTTAGACAATTGGGCTATAATATCCCTATCCTGTAGGAGGCAGTATAACCTAACTGTCTAAGAATTCCTGTGCCCCTTAATACATATCCCTAAGACACATGTGAAAGTAAGCAACATTATTGTTATTGGTCCTCATTTTGTTTCTAATATGGTGCTCAGCTTGCCAAGCATGCTGCAATTTGGAGATTTGTAATAAGCTGAGATTCTGGCCAAATACTTAATTCACTTGACTTGACCATTTTTAAACTTTTAATCAGAATATATTTTTGCTCTATAAATAAAATGCTTTCCTAAAATCACTTTCAATATTCTTATTCTCTGATATAATGTTCAAAGAAACCTGAATGTTAAAAGCAAACTGTCAACTGTTCTACTTTTACAGACTTGGCAGCGTTCCCTAATGATCAAACAATAAAGTGTACTCAATTATCAGCACCTGGCTCTAATTTACCTTATTTAAAAGGATATTAGTGATGGGCCGAACACCAACCTGTTTGGTTCACACCAGAACATCTTGAACAGGGGAAAAGTTCTAGCGAACATGCAAATTAAAGTCTATGGGACACGATCATGAAAAATCAAAAGTCCTCATTTTAAAGGCTTATATGCAAGTTATGGCCATAAAAAGTGTATGGGGGCCCGAATCTGTCCTGGGGGACATGAATCAATGCAAATTTTTTTTTAAAACAATAGTTTTTACAGGAGCAGTGATTTTAATAATGCTTAAAGTGAAACAATAAAAATGAAAAATTCCTTTAAAAATATTGTGCCTGGGGGGGTCCTCTTAATGTGTCTGTAAAGCAGCGCATCTGTACGATGCATGGAGACTGCTGCAGCAATACTGACATTTCTAAAGGAAAAAATGTAATTTAAACTTGCTCGTGGCTGTAATGTATTGTCGGCTCCCAACAAAAAAAGATAAAAGAACATGAAAAAAACAGCGTAGGGTCCCCTCCCCCAAAATCCATACCAGACCCTTATCCGAGCATGCAGGCCAGGATAGGGGGGAGGGACGAGCGAGCACCCCCCCTCCTGAACCATACCAGGTAGCTTGCCCTCAACATGGGGAGGGTGCTTTGGGGTACCCCCCAAAACACCTTTTCAACATGTTGATGGGGACAAGGACCTCTTCCCGATAACCCTGGGCTGTGGTTGTGGGGGTCTACGGGTGGGGGGCTTATCAAAATCTGGAAGGCCCCTTTAACAAGTGGGTCCCCAGATCCCAGCCCCCCTTCTATGTGAATGGGTATCGGGTACATTGTACCCCTTCCCATTCACCAAAAAAAGAGTAAAAAAGGAAAAAACACAGAACACAGTTTTTGACAAGTCCTTTATTAAAAAGATGTAAATCCATCGTCAATCACAACGCCCGCCGACCCGAAAAATAGAAAAAATTTCAAAAAAGCTTTGCCTCTTCTGAGGCTACATGCCGTTTGCCGCCCTTCAGCTTTGATAGCTGTTTTATAGGCAAGGGGCAGCGTTACCCAGTTACCTCACCCGGTGGAACCTCCCCCTTCTGACATTACATGATGTTATGTGACATCAGAAGGGGGCGGTACCACCAGTGACGTAACCGGGTGGCCCCGCCCCTTGCCTATAAAACAGCTGTCAAAGCTAAAGAACAGCATACTGTGAGTAGTCTCTGAAGAGGCGGAAGCGTTTTTGACATTTTTTTCTATTTTTCAGGCCGGCGGGCGTCGTGATTGACGATGGATTTACATCGAGGGATATTATTTATTTATTTTTTTAATAAAGGACTTGTCAAAAACTGTGTTCTGTGATTTTTCCTTTTTTGAATGGGTAGATGTATGATATACTCGATACCCATTCACACGGGGTGGGGGGCAGGATCTGGGGCCCCCTTGTTATTATTTTGTTTACAAAAATAGAGCTTTATTTTGATAGTATTTATTTAACATTGGGTTTTTTATTTTTTGCTAAATAAACAAAAAAATACTTTTTTTTTTTTTATGTTTTTCTTAGTTTATATTATACAATTTTGAAAATAAATACATTTAGCCCAAAATTTTGCAACAAATTCTGCTACATTTCTTTGGTGAAAATAACCCAAATCAGTGAATATTATTTTGTTTTTGTGGAAGTTTTAAAGTCCACAGTCTACGGTATATATCTGAAAATTAATCAATCCTGATGTACTGACGACCCATCTCATTTCTTGAGGCCCTAAAATGCCAAGACAGTAGAAATACCCCCCAAATGACCTCTTTTATACACCATTCATATGAAAATAATAATATTTTTCTTTTTCTTTTTTCATACTTTTAAAAACATATGTTAAAAACACACATTTGTAATTACCTTTGTACCAGTAACATAATGTTAGTGTCATGATAACTGAGGCAAATTTCTGAATAAAACCAGCAATTTATATCTATATCAATAATAGTTGTTTTAAAAATATCACTGGTCAGACTGAACAACATGCATATTTTCTTGATTAAAAAATACATATAGAAAACAAAACAAAGACATTACTATCAAGTCTTGTTTGTTGGTATACTGAAAAGGTATATTTTATATTCAGTATTTATATTTTCACACACATGAACTTTAATGGCATCCCAGTCTTAGTCCATAGGGTTCAGTATTGAGTTGGCCAACCCTTTGCAGCTATAACAGCTTCAACTCTTCTGGGAAGGCTGTCCACAAGGTTTAGGAGTGTGTATATGGGAATGTTCGAACTTGCTTTCAGTCCATGTCTTTATGAACCTTGCTTTGTGCATTGGTCCAAATCATTTGGCGGAGGGGGAAATTATGGTGTGGGGTTGTTTTTCAGGGTTTGGGCTTAACGCCTTAGTTCCAGTTAAGGGAACTCTTAAGGTATCCGCATACCAAGCCATTTTGGACAGTTTCATGCTCCCAACTTTGTGGGAACAGTTTGGGGATGGCCCCTTCCTGTCCCAAAATGACTTCACACCAGTGCACTGAGCAAGGTCCATAATAAGATAGATGAGTGAGTGAGTTTGGGGTGGAAGAACTTGACTGGCACCAATCTGTCAGTAGCAGATCCTTTAGGTTCTGTAAGTTGCGAGGTGCGGTCTTCATGGATTGAACTTGGTTTTCCAGCACATCCCACAGATGTTTAATTGTATTGAGATCTGTAGAATTTGGAGGTCAATCAACACCTCAAATTCTGTGGGGGATATTTACAAAAACTGGAGCACTCTGGTACAGCTGTGCATGATAGCCAATCAGCTTCTAACTTCAGCTTGTTCAGATAATCTATGACAATAAAACCTGGAAGCTGGTTTCTTTGCAGAGCTGCACCAGATTTTGCGCGCTCCAGTTTTAGTCTCCCTTACTGTGTTTCTCAAATCATTCTTGAACCATTTTTGCAGTGTGGCACGGCACATTATCCTGCTGAAGAAGGTCACTGCCATCAGGGCTTATCATGTCCACGAAGGGATGTACTTGGCCACCAACAATATTTAGGTAGGTGGTATCTGTCAAGTAACACCTGCATGAATGGCGGGACCCAAGGTTCCAAGCAGAACATTGCCCAAAGCATCACACTGTCTACGCTGGCTTGCATTCTTCAGTCAGATCCAGTTCTGATGCTCGCATGTCCATTGTAAGCATTTTTGGCTGTGGAAATGGGTCAGCATGAGCACCCTGACCGGTCTGTGGCTATGCAGACCCATATACAAAAAACTACATTGCTGCTTATTATATCCCACTGACTTTGAGATGCAATTGTAATGTGATGATCAGTGTTATTCTCTTAACCTGTCAGTGGTCATAAAGTTCTGTGTGTGCGTGTGCGTGTGCATGTGCGTATATACATATACTCCCAGAGAACAGAGGAACTTTTTTTCTATTTTATTTCAGACACATATCTCTCACTAAAACCATACAGAGGGAGGGAGAAGAGATAGAGATGCCTGCTCTGACCCCTTCCCTTGTATATAAGAGCTGAAGCTTGAGCTATTGAGTTTTATAAACAACAGTCTTTTTACATTGGGAGAAAGGGAACACTGGAAATTATGATAAAAAGTTCCGGAAACCGCAGCTGTAAGCTGAAATTAAGGTTATGTAATACAATATTTCATATTTACAGAACGAAACAAAAGAAAAATAGAAAAGTATTTTCATCTTGTTTTGGCCCTGACCATAACACATTAATAACAAAATAAGAGAATATGCATAAACCTAATATATACCACATTTAATAAGCCCATGGCATGGTTAAAATGGTTTTAGAGCTTAACTAGTTAAAAAATGTAAATCATCACCTCATTCAGACTCTCCCAACATATATACAGAAAATGGTTCCAGTTTTATGTAGCAACAATTTAATATACAAGAAATCAGAGTATACTTACATTTTCACATCTGGTTTTATCATGTTGGCCTATGTAGTAGCTACCATTAAAGCGCATATTCTGAAATGTATCTTTGACTGAAGGTGTTAGAGCTCAAATTGTTGCATTTATTTCAAATGTATTCAGTTTTCTGCAGAATACATTTCCAATTTTATTTTAATATGCTTGGAATTTAACTTACTTGTAATGTCTTACTGGATTATATAAATGTAGCATATAATGACATATCTGGGGCAAGTCGGCAATGGAAGTTTTTCTAAAGAGACCTCCCAGAGTGGAGATCTAAATGCAGTACAGATAAGAATAATGTGCAGTCCCACAGTGCTGTAGTTCACATAGAAACTTGCAATGTTAATAGGTACTTTCACATTTTGTACGTCAGTCAGGCATTAATTATGACTGTAGGATAAAGCTTCAGTCAATTAGACCCTGCTATTTATTGCCTAACCCAACTGTTCAGTAAAAAAATACATAGGCAGAGACAGCACTGAATGTGATGTAATGTCGCGAATGAATTCAACTCCCAGAGAATTGAGGCTTACAATATTCACAGGAGAAACAAAAGATAAAAGTTGAAATGCAATATAACAGTATTAAAACAAACCTATTTTTTTATTTTTTTATTTTTTTAAATTCGATTTGAATATACTGTTGTTTTTCCCCAACAATTATGCAACAATGTGTATTTTAGGGCTGAGGCCCCTTTCACACATGCTGTCCATTTGTCCGTTTTTCATCCATCCGTTGACGGATGAAAAACGGACATCAATGTATCTCTATGTAAAAACAGATGACAACGGATGATCATCAGTTAACATCCGTTTCCATCCGCTTCCGTCAATGTCCGTTTTTTTGAACGAATGAATGCCCTACTTTTCATCCGTCAAAAAAACGGATCGGACGAAAAACGGATGTAAACGGATGACAACGGATGAAAACGGATGACAACGGATGAAAAATGGATAACAACTGACGAAAAACGGATGAAAAACGGATAACAACTGATGAAAAACGGATGAAAAACGGATAACAACTGATGAAAAACGGATAACAACTGATGAAAAACAGATGAAAAATGGATGAAAAACAGATGACAAATGGATGAAAAACGGATGGAAAACTGATACATTTGACGTGACTGAACTGATGAACTGAACGTATGTGTGAAAGGGGTCTAAATAAAAACAAAAAAAAAATACATACGCAGTACATACGTATATGTACAATGCATGCACATTTTCCATGTTTTATACCTTTAACCACTTCAGCCCTGGAAGATTTTACCCCCTTCCTGACCAGGCCCTATTTTGCAATTCGGCACTGCGTTACTTTAATGGACAATTGTGCGGTCATGCAAAGCTAAACCCAAACGAAATTGACGTCCTTTTTTTCCCCACAAATAGAGCTTTCTTTTGGTGGTATTTGATCACCTGTGCGATTTTCATTTTTTGCGCTATAAACAAAAAAAGAACGATGATTTTGAAAGAAAAGAAAAACAATATTTTTCACATTCTGCTATACAGTATGACATTCCCAAAAAAAACAAAAATTTAAAAATCAAATTTTTTTTAACATTTTAGGCCAATTTGTTTTCTGCTACATATTTTTGGTAAAAAAAATTGCAATAAGAGTATTTTGATTGGTTTGCGCAAAAGTTATCGCGTCTACTAACTACGGGAAAGATTTATGTCATTTTTATTGTTTTTTCTTTTTTTTTTACTAGTAAAGGACTGCGACATTGCGGCGGACAGATCAGATCCCTAACTGACATTTTTGGCACCTTTGGGGGTACCAGTGAAATCACTACAGTAATCAGTGCTAAAAATATGTACTGTCCTGTAATAATGACACTGGCAGGGAAGGGGTTAACAGTATGGGTGATCAAGGGGTTAAATGTGATCCTACAGGAGAGATTCTAACTGTGGGGGGCATGGCTTCTGAGATGACCATAGAGACATATGATCCTATATAGAAAGATCACATGAGCTCTGTGATCATCCCAGGGAGAAGGACGATCGGCTGTGTTTACTACAGCAAACATCCTTCTCTCTCAGCGGAGAGTGATTGCGGGTGTCGGGTGGCAATCGGAGCCGCCTGACACACGCATCGGCTTCCCCGGTGACGAGCGGAGGCGGGAGCGCGCTCACCCCCTAGACTCCTGAGAGCGAGCGCCATACATGTACGGTGATTCGCCCAGGAGCGGCTGCCTGCCGCAGTACATCTGTGGAGGGCGGTCATAAAGGAGTTAAAAACCATGCAAGTACAGAAAAATAGCTGTCGATCTGCTAGAAAGGCACTTTGCTTTTAACCGCTTAAGGTCTACCCCCCCCCCCCCCCGGACATATCCGACGGCCCTTAAGCGTGAAATCATGTACCTTGTTTTCTCTCTTTGGCTCTGGGGTGCCCGCACGCCTTCAGAGCCTCGCTCCCGCTGTGATTGGACACAGCGGGAGCCAATCAGCGGGTCTGGCTGGAGATGTCATGTGATCATTCCATGAGAGGCAGAATGGCGGTCTGCTTATGTAAACTAGGTAAATCGCCATTCTGCTAGTAAGGAAGACAGAGATCTTGTGTTTCTGCTAAGCAGGAACATGAATCTCTGTCTTCCTTCCGTTAAACCATCCCCCACGAAGTAAGAAAGCACTCCTAGGGTACACCTTTAACCCTTTGATCACCCCTGATGTTAACTCCTTCCTTGCCAGTGTAGCAAGGTTTCCAGGCCTGTGGCCTGATGTGGGTCTGCCATTGATCCCGGTTACCTCTCCAGCCCATGTGAGCTGCGGCCCTGGGTGTGAGAACTGACACATTGACAACTCCGGCATCTTTGTTTGGTTGTTTTATTGTAGTTTTAGGGGATGGGAGAAGGGAATGAGTGGGATACTCCTTTAGGCTCAACTATGTACAACTTGGGACTTTCTCAGGAAAATGTCTGTTAACGCTGTCTTGACACTAGCCAACGCTCACTGACACTCAGAACACACTGTAACTTGAATGAAGTGCTAGATCCTCGAATTGAGTCTAGAAGATCCAGGACTATAGAACAATGAGTTACGGACACTGCTGTACTGCAAAGTCACTAACTTCCTCCCCAGCCTTGCACTGGCTTGAGGTAGACTGTTGTGAAATCCTGTATGGCTGCAACTCTCAACTAAGACACTGCAACACTGTCTCTTCATGGCCCAAACTGCAGGTTTACTTTAATGAACAATTGCACGGTTGTACGATGCTGTACATAAATAAAATTAATGTCCCTTTCTTCCCACAAATAGAGCTTTCTTTGGGTGGTATTTGATCACCTCTGCGATTTTTTTTTTTTTCGCTATAAGCAAAAAAGGAGCGATAATTCTGAAAAAAACAATATTTTTCACTTTCTGCTATATAACATTCCCAAAAAGAAAATGTAAAAATCACAATTTTTTAACATTTTAGTCCAATTTGTTTTCTGTTACTTATTTTTGGTAAAAAAGAAAAAAATCGTAATCGTAATATTTTGATTGGTTTGCACAAAAGTTATCGCGTCTACTAACTACGGGAAAGATTTATGTAATTTTTATTGTTTTTTTTTTTTTTTACTATTAATGTTCGCGATCTGCGATTTTTAGCTGCGCTGAGACATTGCTGCAGACAAATCGGACCCCTAACTGACATTGTTACTGTAATAATGACACTGTAAGGGAAGGGGTTAACACAGTGGGTGATCAAGGGGTTAAATGTGTACCTAGGGGAGTGATTCTAACTGTAAGGGGGAGGAGCTTGTGAAATGATCACATAGACCTGCGATCCTACATAGAAGAATCACAGGCACTCTGTGATCATTCCAGAGAGAAGAACAGTCAGCTGTGTTTACAACAGCTGACCGTTCTTCTCTCTCAGTGGGGAATGATCGCAGGTGCCAGGCGGGAATTGGAGCCACCTGCCCTGTGCATCGGAGTCCCCACTGCCGAGTGGGGGCGGGAGCACGCCGCTGGAGCCGCGCGCTCTCCCCCTAGCTGCAGGTGTTTGACCGACGTATACCTACGTCAGTTCGCACAGGAGGGGCTGCCTGCCACAGTATAATTGCGGCAGGCAGTCCTTAACCAGTTAACAAACCAAGAGGTAGCAAATAAGAAGTTCATTGCCAGGATTTACATACACCTTAATATTCTAAACTTTAAACACTTGCCAGCCTGTCACAAGTCTGCTCCTATAGGCACAATCACGTACCTGTGCGTCGCAGCTTTCTTTCAGGTCTGCTCGTGCATGCGTGCACGCCCCCAGAAGCTGGAGCTGCCATTCGCTGCAGCGCAAGCAAAAAAGAGGGTCCCGACCAAAGATTTGTGGTTGGCACCTCTTGATCGGCTGAGCGAATGACAGAAGAGAGCCCTGTGTTGGTAAACAACACAGGGCTCTCTACAGACAGCAGCAATGTGGTGTTCTTTTTATCTCCCTGCAAAGCAGGGAGTAAACACTGGCACATTGCTTAGTAAGAGCCACACACAGTACACACAATAACACTTGTTAGGCCCACATTTATCCCTTTGATCACCCTAGAAGTTAACCACTTCCTAGCCACTGTCATTAGTACAATGACAGTGTATATTAGCACTAATCACTGTATAAGTGTCACTGGAGATGTCAGTGGCAGATCCCACAAAGTGTCAGTTAGTGTCAAATTGGCCATCACACTATCACAGTCCCACTATAAGACGCTGATCACCACCATTACTAGTATAAAAAAAATAATAATAAATTCCACTATATATACCATAGTTTGTAGACGCTATAACTTTCACGCAAACCAATCAATATATACTTATTGGCTATTTTTCATACCTAAGACTTGTAGCAGAATACATTTTGCCCTAAATTTATAACGAAATGTTATTTATTTTTTATATTTTTTATTGTATATGTTTTATAGCAGAAAACCGAAAATATCAGTTTTTTTCTGAATATTTTGGTATATTTTCCGTTTATATCGCAAAAAATGAAAAACCCAGTGGTGATCAAATGCCACCAAAAGAAATCATTGTTTATGTGAAAAAAAAAAGCTCTGCTCAGGTAGGAATCAGGCTTAAAGATTAATCATTCTATAGTCCAAGATAGAAACTAGGAGGGCTCTTTGTAATTACACAGGAAGTGTGCAGAGGACACAGGACAGCCCTGAATTTCTGCCAAGGTCAATAGGTTTTTTGCACCTATCAAATATATAGCATACAGTATAACAAAACTTCCAGTAGTATATTTAACAGACCAAAAAGTAGCATGCACTTTGCACATTACACATGCCTGACCCTTGAACTCTGTGTGTTACCCAATTATGAGCCCTGCACTCTATACATAAATGCACCTGACACCCACATTCTATACCTAGGCTTAAGTTTTAAGCTCTTACCATTGTTAACAAAAATTTTGTCACATCCATGGGCCACCTCATAATTCTCTATTGGGTGCCCAAGAGGGGGCCATCCCAAACCATCGCTCTACCTACTCTTCCTAGGCGATAGGTAACGGCAACTACTTAAAAAAAGTATTGGTACTTGTACTTGATGTTAAAAAAAATGCTATCGGTGCATCCCTATCTACAAGTATTTTATTTTAAAACCTGACTGTGTAGGCTAAAACCACAATGCTTTGGATAATATTCTTATCATGCATTTACAATTATATGAACAAATCCAATATTCTAACAAGGAAACGAGTAGAGACAGTCTAAAATCTTCCTCTCTGTAAAGTTCACATTTTATGAAGTATTTGTGTTTATTTTAATCTTTCGGTAACATTCATTGGAATGGCTTAATGAAAAAAAAATTGAGCAATCAAAAGAAAGCGAGCATGCAAAGTGCTCCTTGATGACTTAGGACATTGTTACTATTATGGATCTAACTGCATGTGCAGTTTTTTTTTTTTGCTTTATTTGCTTATCCATTGGTGGAAGCAATTTTCCTGTGTGCTCTTCATCTGTAAAATTGCATTAGAGAAGCAGTTTTCAGAGCAATAGAACCTGTTAATGGAAAGTATCCCTCAGTGTTAGATACAAATATAACTTTTCTTGAGTTCGAGTAACACATTGAATGTTATGGCTGACACTTACACGGACATAAATAACATAGCTCGTTAACAGAAAAACACTACTGAATACCTGCAGGACACATAACTGCAGCATACAGCAATTTCTATACATAGAGAGCTCCTATAAATGCCGGAGCCAGAACTACAACTAACGCCAGTTAAAATGTAATCCATATCTTTTACTGCTATAAACTGGTGTAAGCATTCACCTGAGACCAGAACCTGGCGCCACGCATAGCATAAAATATTTCTCAAGTTTAATGCTGCTTTATAGCTTTATGAACAGTAAAACCATAAACGGCCTATCAATTTATTATTTTACTTTTTAGTCTCTAATGGAAACTAATCAGGTAGAACTTCTAGACTTGTGCAGTTTGATGTCATTAGAAATGTCCTTTTTATAGCAATATGGTAGTATTGAATGCAGCAGCAGAGTTTACCACAGTATTCTCTGGTTGAATCAAAGACTAGAACGACCTCTGAAACTTTTATATGACAAAAAAAAAAGCATAGAGAATTGCATTATTTTAGAAATCATGAAATGAGTATGTCTTTTTTATTTTCCAACAAATATTTTATTGTAAGAAATGAACAGTACATGGTAAGGAGATATTATAGGTACATTGGTTTACAGAGAAAGGTATAAGTTAGCACATCATATACACCTTTTATATTTAGAAACATGACATTCAATTAGCCTTTTGTGTTTTCTGAATTAACCATCAAGATGAGATAAAGAGGATTTTAGCATGTACAGGTGAATTAACAGATATGGAAATGAACGTACTTTAGGTTTGAGCTTAATTTCTGTGAGAATGAAGAGCTTGGGGGAAAAAAAGGTTTTTATGTTGACTAATTGGATGGTCGGGAAAGTGCTCCATTTTGTAAGTGTATATCTTTTGTGGTGTGGTACTATTAGGATTTGTGGAATGTTGTTAAGGGTATGCAAAAAAGAGAAAATAAAAAAAGAGAAAATTAAAAAAAAAAAAATCAAAGAGGGGGAAAGGGATGAAATAAGGTGTCTTTCTAAGAGAATGAAATATGTATAGGGGTGAGCCCCAAAGAGGATATTGGATAACAAGGTAAAGGGATAGAGGGTGGAGGTCAAGGTAAAGGGAGGTGAGGTGAGGATGGAAAGCGTGAACAGGGTGGGTATGTAGCGAGGAGAATGAAATTAAATTTCTTCCTTGGTCTCCACGATAAACAAGGTTATGTTTACTCAGGATCTGGATCTGTATCAAACAAGGTGTATACTGAGAGTAGTTGAATCAATAGTGTTTTTCTTTTTTTTCCTTTCACGGGGGTCTCTCAGACAAAGCCCTTGTATAGGGGTGGGAGATCCACCATCATTGGATATGTGTAAAGGGAAGTTATGGCATTAGATTCAATGGTTCAATGCATATGATAATTTTGGTAGATTGTTGGGGTCCAGTTCCAGTAACCTTTTATATCTATCGCTAGTTGGAAATTGGGTCCAGCAGGCCCAGGTGTGAGAGAATTTGGTAGGCGTATCTTTAGCTATACAACTTAGTTCTTCCATCTCTGCAATTTTGCTTACTCGTTGGAGCCATTCTGATATGGTTGGGGAGTGCGGAAACCCTATTGTGTCAGGATACAGAGTTTGGCAGCCTTGATCATATGAATAGCTAAAGATTTACGATATGACTGCATAGGTGTTGTTGAGTGGTGAAGTAGTAATTGGGCTGGTGTGAACTCTAATGACAGAATGGATACACTTTTTTGTGATGTCAGGAACTTGGGCCCAACAAGTTAGAATTAAAGGGCAGGTCCACCAGATGTGAAGGAATGAGCCGGGTTCATTCTTGCATCTCCAGCATCTATTAGGTGTATCTGGGTTAAATTTATTTAGCATATATTGTACAGAGTAGAAACAGGGCTTTCCCAGTGCTTGACTAACCCACTCAGTGTAAAGAAAATTTCATAAATAGATAAAAAATGTTTACTCTATTCATATCAAAAAATAGTATAAAACTCCGTACAAAACAAGTATATTTCATGTAACATAATATGTATCATGATTGGACAATACAGTATAGTTAATAAAAAGAGTCAACCACCTCACAAAGTACAAGCTCAACCTCTCTCATATATACACTTTGATTACAGTGTGCCCATGTTATTATTTATTTACATGTTAATTGTCATTTATTCTGTATATATCATAAGGTAGCTACTTACAAAAATTGTGATTTCAAAGGGGATAGCAGATATTTGTCTAACTCGAGCTAATAGTCTGCCAAGATAGCCATGGATACCATTTTTTTTCAAAGAAAGCAAAGGAGAGCGTGGCAGGGTGTGGTCACATCCAATATGGAGGAGGAGAGGAGAAAAATCTACCCACATTCATATATATGACCCAACTGAGAAAGGAAAAGCTCTAAATCTGTATACAACACTCCACTCCAAAAGTACTTCCTACAAAACAAACAAATCCATGGGGGAACATGTCCCCCCACGGAAGGTTCAGTCAGGATGTCCTTGCAGTGGATTATATAAATTCATCAGTTATCCATATAGAACATTTGGAGGCATACTTTATCTTCCCCAGATTAGGTCCTAGTGTTGAGAATCCTCCATGCTCTATCCCAGCCAGCATACACCTGTCTATATAGGCAGAGGAGAAACCACCAGGGATAGGGACATAATTAGCCAAGCGAATATGGGTATTCAACTGTATCCCTAACATCAGATAGTGCAATTACCTTTTAGTACGTGAATTAATCCACCATTAACACGTCCATCTGGAAGGAAGGAAGGAAACCGATCTGTGTTCATAGATTGAAGATCTCCAGTCTACTACTCAAACAAAGTGCCATCTTGTGGCCATACAGCAAAATACAATGACTTCCCTCCACATCAATACTAAATTGACGGATATCCACAGAACATGTTACATGAAATATACTTGTTTTGTACTGAATTTTATACTCTTTTTTTTATATGAATAAAGTTACAATTTTTTTAATCTATTTATGAAAGGTTCTATACACTGAGTGGGGTAGTCATGCACCGGGAAAGCCCCATTTCTCCTCTGTACAATATATGCCAATCTTCTGGGTTGTTGCTTCTTGATTTGAGTGGTTAGGATGATTTTATACCAGTTAAACTTATTTAGCAGAGCTGATGCACGGTACCATTGGGTTAATGTTTTATTTATGGACCCTTTGTGGGAGAGTGTGAAGATGTGTTCCCAGTGGTCTTCAGACAGTTCTAGCTGTAATTCTCTCTCTCCCATACCTTGCATGCTTTCCCTGAATTAGGGGGTGTGGCTGGGAAGAGCATCGTATCTATGGTAGAGATGACATGTTGTTGATGTGAATTTTGGGTGCATAATGACTTATATGGGGTGAGCAGCTGCGGAGGTACGGGTAATATCTTGTAGGAAGTGACATATTTGGAAATATAACCAGTAAGGGAAGGAGATACCTTCTCTGTTTGTGGTCAGATTAGGGAGATCTAAAAGTGTTCCATCCTGAAAAAACTGGTGTGCAAAAATTCTGTGGTGCGGCCAGATATCTGTCAGAAACTGTGTGGACATTCCGAAGGAAAGGCCAGGTTAAGCTTAATGGGCTTTAGTGGGCCCGGGGTAGATGAAAGTTATATTTTTGTGCAAACTTCCTTGAAACTGTGCAATATCTGGCCAATTAAGGGGTGATCTCATATAGAGGCAGGAATATGGCGAGGCAAGATCCATGGAGTCGACCCTAATGGTATGGAGGAAATCGAGCATTCAAGGCATAACCAATCCTTTAGTTTATCATGTACTGTCTAGTCCACTATTCTGGACAGGTGGTTAGCCCAGTAGTAATGTTAAAGGTCGGGGAGGCCTATTCGGCACTTTTCCTTTGGTCTTATTAGTTGGTCATAGCTTATCCTTGGGCGCTTCTGTTTCCAAAGAAATTTTGTGCACATTAGTTTGTAAGTCAGGAAGAAAGCCGCTGGAAGTCTAATCGGGATAGCTTGCAAGCTATATAAGACCCGCGGGAGGACGTTCATTTTTAAAAGGGCCGCTCATCCAAACCAGGAAAATGAAGGTCTGGCCCATTTACTTAGATTGTCAGATATGGTTAGAAGAATGTGTAAGTAGTTTTTTTGCGTACAGGTCAGAAAGACGCACTGTGAGTTGGATACCTAAATATTTAACCGCACTAGATTGCCATTGAAAGGGAAAGTTATTCTGACACTGAGTGACCACCTTCTCTGGAAGGGATACATTCAGCACATGAAATTTAGTGAAATTGATCTTCAGATTAGATAGTTATTGAAACAGTACAAAGTCTTTTAGGAGATTTGGGATGGTAACGAGGGGCTCTCTGAGAAACTGTAGTATGTCATCAGCGAACACTGCTAGCTTATATGTACGTTCCACGATGGGTATCCCTTTTATGTCTGGATTGGCTCATATTTGATGCAAGAGGGGTTCTAGGGTGAGTATAAAAAAGATTGGTGAAAGTGGGTATCCCTGCCTAGTCCAATTATCAATAGAGTAGGCGTTCGACAGGTGGCCGTTAACTAAAGTTCTCACTTTAGGTGTAGTATAAAGGGACATAATAAAGTTGAACATACAGTTTTGGAGTCCGATGTGGTGGAGAACCGCCCCCAGGTAGTCCCAAGCCAACCCGTTGAACGCCTTCCCTGCATCCAAGGACAAGAAGAACCTACTTTGCTTAGAGGAATTTAACCAGTGATGTTGTTTAATAGCCTTGGTGGTATTGTCTCTGGCCTCCCTGCATGGGACAAACCCTATTTTGTCTTTTGCGATCAGGGAGGGAAAAAATGGTAGTAGGCGGTTAGCCATGATTTTTGCGAAAAGTTTGATGTCTACGTTTAGTAAGGATATTGGCCTGAAGCTGGTTACTAAGGAGATGTCTTTACCTTCTTTAGGTATGACCGTTATGTGTGCTTCAAGTAGCCTATGAAATGGGAGTGTGGAAGAAGACAGGGAGTTGAATGCTTTTAAAGAAACAGGGAGGTAATTGAGTCTAGGAATGTTCTGTAATAGGCTGCCGTGAGCCTATCTGGCCCAGGCTTTTGCCTGGTTTAAGTTGTTTCACCACTTGTTTTAGTTCCTCTTCAGATACTGGATTTTCTAGTTGTCGTGCCTTCTCCTTAGGAATGGGTTTAGGCCTGTATTTCTTAACCACTTCAGCCCCGGAAGGTTTTGCCCCCTTAATGACCAGGTAATTTTTTGTGATTCAGCACTGCATTATTTTAACGAACAGTTGCGCTGTCCGCAATGCTGTACACTAATACACCAATGTCCTTTTTACCCACAAATAGAGCTTTCTTTTGATAGTATTTGGTCTCCTGTGCGCTTTTTATTCATTGCGCTATAAACAAAAAAAGAGTGACAATTCTGAAAAAGAAAAAAAATATTCTTCACTTTTTGCTATATACAGTAACATGCCCAAAAAAATGTAAAAATCTAATTTTTTTCATCATTTTAGACCATATTGTATTCTGCTATATATTTTTGGTTAAAAATATCCCAATAAACGTATTTTGATTGGTTTGCGCAAAAGTTATCGCGTCTACAAACTAGAGGAAAGACTTATGTCATTTTTGTTTATTTGATTTTTTTTTACTAGTAATGGCGGCGATCTTTGATTTTTAGTGGGACTGCGACATTGCGGAGGACAGATCGGTCCTCTAACTGACATTTTTGACACTTTTTTTGGGGGACCAGTGACATTACTACAGTAATCAGTGCTAAAAATATGCACTGTTACTGTAATAATGACACTGGCAGGGAAGGGGTTAACTCAGGGGCTATCAAAGGGTTAAGTGTATGCCTAGGGGGTGTTTTCTAACTGTGAGGGGGATGGGCTGGTGTAATAAACACAAAGACCTGTGATTTCTAATAAGATCACAGGTGCTCTGTGTTCTTTCCAGAGAGAACAACGGTCTGCTGTGTTTACAACAGCAGACCGTCGATCTCTCTCCACGGGGAGCGATCGCGGGTGCCCGATGGCAATTGAAGCCGCCGGCCCCGTGGATTAGCTTCTCCACTGCCTAATTCCCCAGGAGCGCTCCCACGAACCGCCGAGCCAGCCTGCCGCAGTATATCTGCGCCAGGTGGTCGGCAAGTAGTTAAGGAAGTTTCTAATAAGCGTGGGCGGATCATGATTTCTGTCGGGTAAGCCAGAGGGTTGGGGTAAGTTGTATAGCTCAGAGTAAAAGTGTTCGAATTGGGAAGCTATTTCGGTAGTGGCTGCTTTAGTACGGCCTTGAGAGTCTTTGATAAGGTTGATGTTTTTGTTAGCTTTTTTCGATTGGATAGCAAGGAATTTTCCACTTTTATTACCCTGTTCATAAAACAGTTTCTGGGAAAGAGTGAATTTGCGACAAACTTTGCAGTTAAGTTCCTCAAGTAATAGTTGTCTGCCTTGTATAAGGTCTTGGTGCGTCTGTTGGGCTTGGGACTGTTTGTGGATTATTTCTAAGTTACGAATGATGGAGTTCAGATTTAAGTAGCCTAGGGGGCTCTTTTCTGAGCTGTATTTAGTTGCAGGCATTTGACTCTAATAACGCATTTATGCACTTCCCATTGGGTGAGTGGAGCCACATCCTGGGTGTCATTGTTTGCAAAGAATTCCCATATATCATTACGAATGAGATTTATATCTCCTTCTGTTGTTAGTAGGGAGGAACTTAGACGCCAGATTTTTGTAACAGG
>NC_138768.1:134981784-135066784 GCF_965119305.1 Pelophylax lessonae | reverse complement strand
ATGTAATTCCAGACATAATCATACCGCCAGGGAGGTAAACTTCCTCAGCAAACATTTTCCTATAGGTAAGCCTCTAATAAGGCTTACCTATAGGTAGTGTAAATATCTCCTAAACGTGTACCGTTTAGGAGATATTTACATGACATGTAAATACATGACATGTAAATATCATGCATTATTGCATGCGCTATAGCATGGGTGCCGTTCCTTCCAAGCCCCGTGCAGTGAACGGTGGCTCCCGCACGCATGCACGGGAGTGAAGTCATTGCGGCTCTGGCCAATCACTGCGCTGTAGCCCGCGAACCCGGAAGTAACTCTGGGGAAAATGTCAGTGGTGACACCAATGTGCGGGCGCTGCTGCAGGAGCTTCGTTCTAAGGTAAGTATTACATAATGAGCTAGTATGCAATATACCCACTCCTTCCTTTATATAGTGGATGATAGCACAGGAAACTGTCATTCAGCTACTGGCAAGGAGTTGGGCGGCAGGCAATTATTTTGCAATTATGGACTATTTGCAACAAGTGACTTGTCAAACATTAAGTGTCTATTAGTGATGAGCCAAACACCTCCCCCCCCCTGTTCAGTTCGCACCAGAACATCTTGAACAAGGGAAATGTTCTAGCTAACGTGCAAACTCCATTAAAGTCTATGGGACACAAACACGAAAAATCAAAAGTACTAATTTTAAAGGCATAAATGCAAGTTATTGGCCCAAAAAGTGTATGGGGACCTGGGTACTGCCTTGGGGGACATGAATCAATGCAAAAACATTTTTTTATTAGGAGCAGTGATTTTAATAATGCTTAAAGTGAAACAATAAAAATTAAAAATTATTTTAAATATCGTGCCTGGGGGTCCCCTTAATGTGCCTGTAAAGTGGTGCATGTGTGCGATGTATGCAATACTGACATTTCTAAAGGAAAAAATGTAATCTAAACTTGTTCGCGGCTGTAATGTTTTGTCAGCTCCCGGCAAAATAGATAACAAAAGAGGCGTGGGGTCCCGCCCAAAATCCATACCAGGCCCCCAGATCCTGCCCCCCCCATGTGAATGGATATCGGGTACATCGTACCCCTACCCTTTCACCAAAAAAGTGTAAAAAAAAATATATAGACAAAAGCAAGTTTTGGACAAGTCCTTTATTAAAAAAAAATTAAAAATAGTGTCCCCGATGATCAGTCGTTCGCCAGCCTGAAAAATAGAAAAAAAAAGAAGTTCCTGCTTCTTCGGACGCTTCCCGTGCTAATGAGCTGTTTGAGTTTGACAGCCCATTTATAGGGATTTGACGTTACCAGCCGCCCCACAATACACTGCTCAGTTGCAGTGAATAAATTACATGACGTCAGTAATTTATTCACTGCACCTGAGCTGGTGACGTCAGATCACTATAAAAGAGCTGTCAATCTCAAACAGCTCATTAGCGTGGGAAGCGTCCGAAGAAGCAGGAGGTTCTTTTTTTCTTTTTCTATTTTTCTTGGTGAATGGGTAGGGGTATGATGTACCCGATATCCATTCACATAGGGGGGGGGGGGCAGGATCTGGGGGCCCCCTTGTTAAAGTGGGCTTCCAGATTCCAATAAGCCTCCCCCCGCAGACCCCCACAACCACAGCCCAGGGTTGTGGGGAAGAGACCCCTGCCCCAAAGCACCCACCCCCCATGATGAGGGCATGTGGCCTGGTATGGTTCAGGAGGGGGGGGGGCGCTTGCTCACCCCACCCCCATCCTGGCCAGCCAGGCTGTGTGCTCGGATAAGGGTCTGGTATTGGTTTAAGGGGGAACCCCACGCCGTTTATTTCAGCAATACTGACATAAACTGATATAAACTGAAGTTGCTATATATATATATATATATATATATATATATATATATATATATATATATATATATGCCATCAATGTATTATTAACTATAGAATTCCACTTATAAATCACCCGCTGGCCAAGCGAATCAAGCCCACAACTCGCAATTGCAAGCCTGGTGTTCTATCACCTACACCACCGCCAAGCATGCTTAGGCTGAACACACTCTCCCTGCCTAACTAACTTCTATCTCACCCTACACACAGTGGATGAGATAGAAGTTAGGGATAGTCTGTTCATCTGTTCAGCCTGTTCAGCCTAAGCAGGCTTGACGGTGGCATAGGTGGTAGAATACCAGACTTGCAATTGAGATGGTTGTGGGGTTCAAATCTCTTGGCCAGCGGGTGATTTCTTGGAATCAGAGGTCAGAGTCCATGATAATGCGGGAACTCGAAGTTCCCGCGAAGAAGTCCATTTGTTTGTCATTCAACAAACGAGCAAACAACCAATGTTCGAGTCGAACTCGAAGCTCATCCCTAGTGTCTATATTTCTAGGTTACAACTATACCCCTTACTACGTGAGGTAGGATGATATCTGGGGGCCCCCTTCTTATCAAAGGGGGGCTTCAAGATTGCCCACAGACCCCCAACAACCACCAACCAAGTCCTCCAAATACATAGCAGACCATCAGAGGAGTTATGTGCTTTTTTTTTTTTCTTTTATTTGTTAAAAAAAAAGAACCCAGGTTGCGGGCAATTTTAAGCACTTTTTCCTATTGTAAATGTCAGTTTTATTGCTGCACTAAAGCAGGATTAGGACACCCCCAGGCATGTTATTTAAAGGAGTTGGGCATTTTTATTGTTTCATCTTAAGCATTTAAAGTGGAAGTGCAGCCTAATACCCTAAATTCTCCCCTGAAATCATTAATGTAAGCGGAGTTCAGCCTTATGTGTCAAAATGAAAAAATCCCAGTTTTTCTCCCTTTATGTTGCAGTATTCAGTGCTGTCACATGACTTCAGTTCCTCTTCCTGCTGAGTCCAAGAGAAGCAAGTGGGTGTGGTTACTGAAAGCCAGTGACGTGTAGCCAGTGGGCGTATACAGGATGGGAGGAGCTGATCAAAGGTTCCCGCCCAGTGTTCTCTCATCCCTAAGAAGTGAAAATTAAGAACTAACTCACACAGGACAGGGGGGGGGGGGGCACATAAACAGCACAGCTGTGTGTGGGGGGGGGGGGGGGCACATATACAGTATAGCTGTGCTGGGCCTTGAATGAAGACTCCCATAGGAGGAGGAAGCTGGACACGGGGGGGGGGGGGACTGTCAGTTTAGCTGGAAGTGCTCTGGGGTCTCAGCTCACAGTCTACAATGATCCTAGTACAGGCAACCACACTAAATCTCTGTTTCCACTAGTGCAACTAATCAATGGCACCCATTCCCACCATGTATGCAACTTTGAAAACCAGCAACTTTGAAAAGGTACCTTCACTACTTTGATGCAACTTTTAATACGACTTTGATCCAGGCAGTGTAAAGTTGGATCAAAGTTACATCAAAGTTGCACTCTAAATTGCAATAGTGGAAACGTAGACTAAAGCTCGCTTTCCACTAGTGGGATCTAACAGCATGCATTAAAAACAGGGGTTTAGTTGCACGCAAATACATGCGTAAGCTGCAGGCCACGGCAAGGCACCCTGATATCTGCAGACCCCAAAGCCTCGTACACACGCAACGATTATCGGCCGACTGATCGTCTGACTTTTGTCCAAGTTCTGTTTTGTTGGTTGGAATGAGCCTAGACTGCACACGAATTTTCTCGGCCAACAAAAATCTACTTCAGAAATGATGTCATGTGTTGGTTTGTTTTCTTTGTGTTTTTTCTTCACTGAGCATGCCCAGACTTGCTCATTAGATTTTTCCCTGTCGAAATCTGTACTGACTGCACAAAAATCGGCCGTTGTGTTGACGGCCAACAAAAATTTTATAGCCTGCACACCAGATTTTTTTCGGCCGAAAAGTCGGAGTTGGTTGTCGGGAGCATCATACTAACAAGCCGAAAATCGGCAGATTGGACGTTGGCCAAAAATTCCCTGCCAATTTTCGACGCGTGTGTACGGGGCATAACTCTACCTCTAAAGAGTCTACACAGTGAAAGCACATGTATTCTGATGGATAGCTGGAGGACAGGTGACTGGAGGGAGCCCACCCCTCCTTAAAGGCGCAGGATCACACTGAACACCCAGCACATTGCACAATGGCAGCAAAGGTGTCAGTGCATTGCCTGAACAATATAAACAATATTTCTGCATT
This sequence comes from Pelophylax lessonae, assembly GCF_965119305.1. Classification (NCBI taxonomy): domain Eukaryota; kingdom Metazoa; phylum Chordata; class Amphibia; order Anura; family Ranidae; genus Pelophylax; species Pelophylax lessonae. The sequence continues at coordinate 135,062,672 of NC_138768.1, read as the reverse complement.
TGCCCTTCCAGTGCTCCTTACTGTTAAGACCAGTTATAGGTGGGGGAGATGACCACTTTTTGCAATAGCCTTAAAAAAGGTACCTGCACTACTTTGATGCAACTTTTGATGCAACTAAATCGCAAGGCTTAAGAGTTGTACTGGTGGAAACGTAGCCACTAGGCTAGAGTGCGACTTTGGAGAGCTACTTTGAGTGCGGCTTTGATCCAATTTTACACTCTCTGGATCAAAGTTGCATTTACAGTTGCATCAAGGTAGTGCAGGCACCTTTTTCAATGTCGCTGATTTTCAAAGCGGCATAGATAAGAACGGGTGCCATTGAAATCAATGGGCTGTGACTTTCATATATTGTGACGGTCACGTGACTCCCCTCTCTCTTTCTCCCTCTATCTCCCTCTCTCTCTCTCAGGAGAAGCTGCTAGCCTAAACGAGGCTATGAAGACAGGTGATCATGTTCTGTGAAGGGTTGGAGGGATGGGGGTGGGGCTGGGCCGGTCTAGGCATGTCTGTCTAACAAAGACCAACAATCTTTTCAGGAAGTGAAAGACAGCTTAGCAAATTCAGGTAAATGGAGATATCGTTGTCGGTGAGGAACAGGAAGAAGCTGTTTGTCTAGTTTAGATAAGACTTTCTAAGCTACACAGGCAGCTAGCCAGAAAATGAATAATATCAAAGATAAATATATTTAACATATACTATTGATAGAAAAAATTACATTTGACTGGAGTTTCCCTTTAAAGAATCACTGTTCTTGGCCAAATGAAATCTCTTTACATCTCTTTACAATCTCTTTACATTTTTATATTTTCTCTAGGGCAGTGTGCCATATCTATACCCGAAAATAAATAAATAAATTACAACTTACCAGTCTTTAGGTGTGGTGGCTTCATGTATTTACACTCACTCACTGTACTGTATCAGGACAAAGAACAAAATAGGACAGGACTACTAAAATCTCCCTCTCTTCTAATCTGTAAAACATAAAGGGGTGGGATTCTGTAGTCCACTAAGACATACAGGAAAAATGTAACTTTTAACAGTCAGCACAAGCAGGGAGCATTGGAATTTATCAGCTACAATTTCTTGCAAGATTAATGGGTATTTTTGCACTTATCAAGCAGATATAACAAAACACCTTTTATTTTTAGGGTTTACATAGCTTTTAATCAGGTCGCTAGGGTGCTGGCAAAGGCATATTTGTGATGAGTGAGTACAATGCCTTAGGAGATAGCAATATGCAGAGAGACCTTGGAAAATTCCACCGTAGGCAATAGAATAGGTGAATCAAGCCAGAACTCCAAGAAGGGATTTGTATACGATGTAACATAATTCTATGTTTTGTGTGAGATAAAATATTTCTCTACCAAAAATCTGCTAGCATATGGAAAGTTTTACTATTCTGGTCCTCTATTTGTGGCTGCCCTTCAAGTGTAGTGACAACAAATATTTTTCTGGCATCAGCGGCTTCCACTATGAACCAACTTATGCACATTGTCTAAGGGACAGATTTATTAAGAGCTCTAATAATTCCTCTGACGTAAATTTGCTATTTATGGTGAATTTTATTTCTAGTATTTATTACGTTGTTTTTTTCATTGAAATTGATGTTCAGAGAGCTGAATTCCATGCACATTAATGCTGCCATTATTTCAGAATAATATTGTTTTGTGGCGTTTTCGCTGTCAAAATTGTTCTTTTCAAGAAGTTATCTTTATTTATTACATTTGTAAAAAAAAAAAAAAATCAATAGGGATTTTAAAACTCAGCTTAGCAGAAAATGTCTGTCAGTTAAGGTAGTATGCCTGCCCATTTTAAGGAACATATTTAAGAAAAAAATCAACAGGTATGACCCATTATGACTAATTAAGCTGTCATAAATAATAATATAGTTAATAGTAATAGTTAATATTATTAAAGAAAAATTCCAGTATGGCATTTTTTAAACAGTTATATTGATCTAGGTTGGAACAATGCAACTATGAATATACGATACTTGTGGGATACCTATTGAAACTAGAAACCACTAGAATAGGCACTGCTACTCCAATGGTCTCCACTAGCTACCGGGTCCTTGCTGAGTGGTTGTCCGGCGTGTCTACTGAACACAGGAGGTTGGGTGCTCAGCATTGGTGTCATTCAGATAATGTTTTGCATTTTCTCAGTGAATGCAAAGAACTTTCTCTTTGTCTGCTTAGCTTGTCTGCCTCCAGCCCTGACCCTAAAGGCTCCATTCACACCTGAGGGTATAATTTTCAGGTGTCTTTTTGGGCATTTTTCAGGTGTTTTTCAGGTGTTTTTTCAGACATTTTTTGCAGGTGTTTCAAGGAAGGCATTGACATCTAACAGAAATGCGTGTAATCTGCCAAAAAAGAAGCTCATGTACTGTTTGGCATCAGAACACTTATATGTGAACAAAGGCCGTTGAAATGAATAGGATTTTGCTTGTTGGGTGTTTTGAGACTTCAGAGATGAGCGTCTTACGAGCTGAAAAATGCTCAGGGTGAACAGGGCCTAAGCCTGGTTCCAGGATCTTCTTATTGTCTCTGCCCACTTCGACTCCACCAGTCTTTATGCTCCACTACTGTGCCTGCTTGCGCGGGTTTGTCTTTGTGCATTGAGCACGGTGAATCTGAGAGCTTTGACCTGGCACCGGCAATGAATCCGTCTCCATCAGGAGGAGTTCTGGTGACATTCTTATGGTGCTTAGACTCAAGGGGATTCTGAGTCACCTGCTCACCTCCACCTACCTGCAGTTGGCATATTGGGTCCATAATTATCTGGTTATACCTGATACTAATGTTTTTTCAATAGGTAACAGGAAATATCTGTAAGTTGGGAAACTTAAACTTTGTTTGAACCCAAATACTAAACATGAGTAAATAGCTCCTTTTTTACTGACTTGAAAAAAGGAGCGCGCGCTGGTATTCCACCGCTGTGCGCATGCTCGGAAACGCGTCGCCATCATGCCTGAAGATTCTGTGGACGGCTACTGCGGCTCACCCTGCGTTCCACCTTGCGGTCTAAGCCTCAGTTCCAAGCCTCAGTTAGATATTTATCAGAGACCCTACAGAATACAATGGAGATCATTGCAATATTTTATGCCACACCGTGTTTGCGCAGCGGTCTTACAAACGCAATTTTTTTTGGAAATAATATACATTCTTTTTTAAATAAAAGAAAACAGTAAAGTTAGCCCAATTTTTTTGTATAATGTGAAAGATGATGTTACACCGAGTAAATAAATACCTAACATTGCTTTAAAATTGCGCACGCTCCTGGAATGGCGACAAACTACAGTACTTAAAAATCTCCATAGAGATTAAAAAAATGTACAGGTTACCTGTTTAGAGTTAGAATTATTGCCCTTGCTCTAACAATCATGGCGATACCTCACTTGTTTGGTTTAAACACCATTTTCATATCTGGGCAAGACTTCTGCGCGCAAGCTCGGAGGGTCCGGGGCGCTTTAAAAAATGTTTTTTCTTATTTATTTTACTTTTTATTTCTTATTTTTACACTGTCCCTTTGATTTTTTGATTTTTTTTTTTTGATTTTGATCACTTGTATTCCTATTACAAGGAATGTAAACATCCTTTGTAATAGAATTAAGCAGAACAGGGCCTCTTTATTGTGGGATCTGTGATCAAAAAGACCTCAGATCTCACAAATGCCAGGCGTCGCTCCGGTCCTCCAAGAGCATAGAGTCAAGTGGGGGCCATCTTGCCCTCACTCGACTTCCTGCCCATTGCTCCAGGGGACCAGATTTTTTTTTACCCCTTTACCAACGGCTCCGGTGAGTGGAGAAATGATCTGAAAGCGACAGGGGTTCAGGGCACCTCTCCCGCTGCCTATAAAAGTGATCCTGTGGTGAATCCACCACCGAGACCACTTTTATCGGACACCCAATAGCCCACTGTATAAAAAAATACCGGGGTTACTTTAACATCAAAGTAATTACGTATATATATACAGTGGGCGGTCCGGAAGTAGTTAATGAATTTACTTTACTGCAGCATCTTTCCCCGTAATGACAGCATCCTCTACAAAGTATGGAAGTGGCACTGACACATAACACTCTTTTTTTGTCTCTTACAACAACAGAAATATGGTGATGGCAAAGAAGGAAATTCAAATATTAAGGGCTTATATAGGAAGAGCAATAATGTCAGGGGTATGTGGACAGATGGCTCTAATTGAAGGTAATGTAAGGTAATGTATTAGCAGCAGAAAGAAAAGGGTCCCATTCCCAAATGTTTTGCAAAGCACAAGCTGACCAAAAAACACAGCCAATTGGCTTATACTGAATGGATCATTTATCTTAGAGTTGTAGCTGAAAGATGATGAATGTATCACTCTGACTTGCAGCCAGGGTACCAATGAGTTCTCATCCTCAAGCCATGCAAGTGCTCTTCCTTTATTTTACAGATTCTTAGTTTCTTAAGACCACGTCCTTTTATTTTAGATCAAATTGCTGAAACATTTTCCTCTAAATTCTAAATATGCATGGCTCTAAAGTAAGATGACAAAGACACGTAGGCAAAAGAGTAAAAACAAAGAGACAGCCTATACATCCACCTTGGGAATAGCACATTGCAGGGTTGTTTTAGTAAAGCCAAATTAGCTGTTCATTTTGCAGGGGAAGTTTCCCTTAGCTTAGTGAGTGTAGTAAAATTCACGTTGCAAAGAATGCCAAATCAAGTGCAAAGCAAAAAAAAAAAAAACAGTATTTTTGATTAGTAGCTGCTATTGTCATCAAGTTTTGTTCCACATTTCTTGATCCTTATTTCAATATTTTGGCACTGGGTGGTTGCATTTACTGTTTTTTTTTACTGGTGTAACCCTATTAGTCATAGTATTTCTGATTGCACATGATTGAAAGATGAAAGTCAGAAGGGCTTCACCTCATTCACTAAACTAAGTGAAATTCCCCTTGTGACAGACTCCGGACACCCTGACTGGGTATCTATCTTCGCCAAGAAGCTGCTTCCTAAGCTCTGGAACACGAGACCCGTGAATCTGGCTATAGTTACCCCAAGAACTAGGCAATATAAGTTTTGGAGCAAACCAGAATAAAAACTGTTTATTGAACAAGAATACAGGTGTCTTATACACTTGGGAAGTATGTCAGTCACTACAAGAACAATGACCCAAATATTTACCCAAAACATCACACAATGGTTTAGATAACAAAGTACAGCTGGCACAAGGCTAATCCTATCATAAAGGATCCTCCAAGAGTTAATCAAATTAGCCACCAGACAGAAACCATAGGTGAATGGGAATCCACACCCAGACAATGCTTTGATTAATCAGGATCTCACTCAAGAGCAGACTGCCGGCATCAAGCTCATAAAGTACAATACACATTATTACAAGTATAAACACATCCCCACAGTAGACAATAGGTGAGTTAATTATCACAATTAACAATGTGTGGAAGACAGGTGGTTGAGCTGATGATAATCGCATCTGCTATGAGTCTGACTGTATGGAGAAGTCTTTGTTAATAACGTGCCACATAGGCCTTTAACATGGTTACCGGGCCTAGAGTCCCAGAGTCTGTGTGTCTTGGGAAGACATGGACTTGAATCCAAAGTGACATTACTCCAAGGGCCCACCCCCCCCCCCCCCCAGCATACACCTTACAAAGAGTAGTGTTCCTTTAAAAGCCAGGGCCCCTAGTCAGTAGGTAAGAGGCTAGCCTGCAGTCTTCATGCAACATCAAGAGTCTATTTAGCTTTAGTAAATCAATGTGATTGTGTCATTTTTCACACCTCTGTATAGGTACTGCTGCATTGTTTGCAACAAACACATGAAACTGCATGTTTTCTTTTAAAAACTCTTAAGTGACAAACTTGTTTTTTTTTTTTTGTTTTTAGTTACATTTTCTCTGCTTACCAGAAGTACTGTCTGACAGTCAGGCATCATGATGAGGGACTCACATAAACACCATGCCATGTTCCTTATGTATCACACCCTGCAATACTTCTTAGTTTACCAAAACACTGAAGAATAACTCAAATATTTTATTTTGAATACCCCAGCGTGTGCAGATAGTTTTTACATGATTGGATATTTGAAGTAAAGATTAATACAATATTTTGAGTGAAGATTCTCAACTTTAGTACATCAGCTTACATACTTCAAGAACATTATTTTATTATTCTATACTTTTCTTAAAGTAGAACTATAGGCAAAACTTCTTTTTCATTTTTGGCTAGAGTAAAAGGAGGGTTATAACCCCTGTTAAATATGTTTTCTGCCATCTGTGTCCCATTGCAGAGATTTCCCTTTACAGTGTACTTCCTGTCCCATAGCCAAACAGGAAGTGAGAGGGAATCCCTTTAAAACAAGCAAATTCCTTGGGGGACACCCAGGTCATCAGAACTAGTGTACCTATTGAAATGTTTCCCATCTATTACTTTTCTGGGGACAGCCCTCTTCTTTTCGCTTTCTTTTCAAATAATTATTTTTAAAGTTTTTTAGAATAAAATAACAAGTAGTCATTCACAAATGTCATATGGGGTACATGCAGGTACCTGTTTAATGGTATACATGAGGTATCGCCGCGATCGCCAGAGTGAGAGCAATAATTATTTAAAAAAAAAATCTCCTCTGTAACTCTAAACTGGTAACCGTTCAAAATGTTTAAAACGTTGCCTATGGAGATCTTTAACCACTTCCAGCCCGCCCTATAGGCGATTGACGGCGGGAAGGTGGTTGCATTATCCTGACCGGATGTCATATGACAGCGGCAGAGCCGCGATCGGTGATGCGGCGTGTCACTCTGACACACCGCATCTCCGATCTCGGTAAAGAGCCTATCTGCGGCTCTCCTGACAGGGGGGGTCTGCACTGGTAATCAGAGCATTGATTATCAGTGCAGACCCTTGGGGGGTGCCACTAGAACCACCAGGAATGTCCACCCATGACCCCAGGGATGCCCACCCATGACCCCAGGGATGCCCACCATGGCCACCAGGGATGGAAATCAGGGCTCAGGAAGTCCACCAGTGCCCTCCCCATCAGTGCTGCCCACCAGTGCCCATCATTGCCATCTATCAGTGCCACCCACAAGTGCCCATTATTGCCCACCAGTGCCGCCTATCAGTGCCCATTAGTGCCCATCAGTGCCACCCACCAGTGCTGATCAGTGCCGCCTATCAGTGCCCATCATTGCCACCTATCAGTGCCGCCTATAAGTGCCTATCAGTGCCACCTAGCAGTGCCCATTAGTGCCACCTATCAGTGCCAATCAATGCCACCTATCAGTGCCCACCAATGCTGCATATCAGTGCTACCTATCATTGCAACATATCAGTGCCCATCAGTGCTGCCTATCAGTGCCGCATATTAGTGCCACCCCATCAGTGCCACCCCATCTGTGCCTCATAAACAAAAAAAACTTTTTTTTTTTTTTCAAACTTTTCGGTCTTTTTTTATTTGTTTAGCAAAAAAGAAAAAAACCTTGCGGTGATCAAATACCACCAAAAGAAAGCTCTATTTGTGGGAAAGAAGTGACATAAATTTGGTTTAGGTACAGTGTTGCATGACTGCGCAATTGTCATTCAAAATGCAACAGCGCTAAAAGCTGAAAACTGGCCTGGGCAGGAAGGGGGTGAAAGTTCCCTGTATTGAATGGGTTAAGCACCGTAGTTTGTCACCATTCCACGAGTGTGCGCAATTTTTAACTGTAACATGTTAGGTATCTATTTACTCAACCTGACATTATCTTTCACAATATACGAAAAAACTGGGCTAACTTTACTGTTAAGTTTTTTTTTTTTTTTTTTAAATGCAGTGAAAATGTCTTTTTTTCCAAAACAATTGTTAAAAATATATATATATGTTTGGGGGTAAGTTATTTACTGATTTTAACTTGTAAACAACATGGGTCAGAAATAGGCTTGGACTTTAAGGTAAACTGAGTGAAGGCTTTTATTTTATCCCAATTGTTGTGTTCCATCATTCACAAACTAAGCTTGGCCACAGATGACCTATAATATGGCTAGAAATGTGGTGTGCTTCTAATAAAAACATCATCTTCCCCCCAGATAAAAACGAACCTGAAGTCATTACAACTTTGAACAGAAAAATCCATGGCTTGTTAGAGTTACTAGATGTTCTCTGCCTCATTGCACATCCACTCTCCTGGTTTTTATAATTTTTCTGAGCCAGGTTTCCTTGGCCAAGAAACAACTAACAACTAATTTGTTGTTTCCCACTACTGTGAATCTATCTGCTGCTAATCCTTTTATGTAAAAATGGCTATGCCGGGACATGTCCTCAATTCCCCTCCTTTACAGTCACACATTGAATCCGCTTCCACGTTCACTCTTCCTTCCAGACATGGCCCACAATAAGTACGTCTTTTTACTTTACAAAATGCTGCCAATAGATATTTTAAACTAGATGCTTGTTGCCAAGACACTTTCAAAACAAGTTCAAGAAACATACGCATTAAAAATAAAAAATTGGAATAACTATATAGTAATTGCACTAACTATCTTCAAAGTCATAATCCTTGATCTGCTTGTAGCACCTACTTTTGCACAGATTTGATGAAAATTGTAATGTATACTATTTCATTTATGTATTTATTAATTGTATTTTTTCCATGGTATTTTAGAACTTTACAACCAAATTGTTTGATATAAGCAGTTTGATTTCACCCTTTTGCAAGGGTCAACTTCTACACACATGGGTGAACACGTTTTCTAAGGATACCCTCAGGAGGAGATAAAAAGTGCTTCCAGTCATAATTGCACAATGAGATTTTCCACCATGTTATTGTTTATTTTATATGCATCTCTTCAGTTCATTGTGAGAATCAGTTCATAAGCAGCTGCCCACAAATAATAGCATTTTCAGAGAAGGCCAGCAAAGGGCCATACTCTCTCAATGGCCAATGATCCATCAGTGTGAGAGGAAACTGTACTGAGAGAGTATGGCCCTTTGCTGGCCTCCTCTGAAAATGCTGGTTCCTTGGCTGCCACTGACCTGAAAAAGTGTTCAGATTAGAAGGACTGGCTTCGCTCCAGTCTGATTTTCTAATCTACATGCTTGTTCCTACCTGCTTCTGCCTTCAAGAGCTGCCCTCAGTGTCAGCGCAATATATTTGTGCACTCCAGAAGTTCATTCACCAGTCTGGTTGTCCTTCCTCCATCAAGACTCTTTATTGGAGGACTGATCTCTCCAGTGGAAGCGCCCAACAAACTTTTTTTCTTGGCCACCAATGATAGGCAGATATCCATTTAATTTAAAAAGGTTATAAAGCCTTTTTTCCCCTTAAAATAGCAAACATGTTATACTTACCTGCTCGGTGCAATGGAAACCTCCTCTTTTTGAGTCCCCCTCTCCTCTTCTTCTGTATCTACCACCATAGCAAACCGCTTGCTATGGGGGATAATGCGTGGGCTTGCTCCCAAGCCGTGCTGTGTGCGTCCATAGACACACACAGCATAGCTCCACCCCGCCCCTGCTCTCTGCTCATAGGATTAGACTAACATTGGCTCCTGCTGTTGCCTCTCTGTCCTCCAAATGCAGGGAGAGAGGAAAGAGCCGCTACAGACACTGGATTGAGTGAGGAATCATGTAAGTATTTAGGGAGTAAGGTGGCTGCTACTGGGACATTTTTTTACCCTAATGCAGGGAATGCATAAAAGTAAAAAAATGTCTTGGCTTTAGAACCACTTTATTATATTGCAACTTTCCAGTTCTTAGATAGTGGCTGCATCACTTTTTATATTTCTCAAGCTAAGAGCATTTTCAGCAAGTACAAATAAATACCCGTTGATCATGCCAGAAATCTTTTGTCACTTCCTGTGATCAGAAAAGAAAGCTAAAAAAATGAACATGTATGGCCCCCTGTATAGATATAGTGAAACAGAGGAGTGTTGCCAAAAGGGAAAGAAAGCTTTTTATATACAGGAATAAAAGGATGTAAAAAATAAGGAAAAAACATGAAATATAAAGTAATACAGCCACCACATCTAAGGATTAGTAAGCTGTAATAAACAGTTTTTAACCACTTGCCGCCCGCCCGCCGTCAATTGACGGCGGAGCGGTGCGACCATTATTCTGGGAAGACGTCATATGACGTGACCCCAGAATAACAGGGCAGGCGCGCGATCGCGTGCGCGCCGCCCTGCACTGCCGGTGTCGGGGTGTCCCCGGGACACCCCCCGTCACCGGCAGGGGGGAAACAGCCAATGGGCGTGGCTGTTTCCCACGTGATCGGCTGTGTTCCAATGACACAGCCGATCACAATGGAGGCGCCCGGGAGATGACCGCGCATGCGCGATCGGGAGCGTGCAGCGCAGTCATGTCGGTGGCACTGTGTTCCATTGGAACACAGCTGTCACCAGCGGTAGTAAACAGTCACTGACAGTGACTGTTTACTAAGTGATCGGCTGTGAATCCATTCACAGCCGATCACAAAATGTAAACAAAGAGCAGTAACTGACTGTTACTAGCTCTTCTCCCCTCATACAGTTTCCAGTGTGAGGGGAGCAGAGCTAGAAACAGTGAGTTACTGCTCTGTGTACCTGTAAAAAAGTAAAAATCACAAAAATAAAATGTCCCCACACAGTCCTTAGCCCCCCCCCCCAATGTCACCTGTCACCCAACAGTCACCTCATCAGTGCCCAGAAATTGACACCCATAAGGCTACGTTCACATGTGAGCGCAGCGATCGCGGGCAGAATCCCTGCGATTCTGCCCGCGATCCAGAAATCATTGCAAATCGCGGGACGCCTGTGCGTTGCCCGTGATTTGCAATAGCACCCCAAACGCTGTGCGATGTTGCTGCGATTTCCACCTGCCGAATCGCGGTAACATCGCGCACAAACATCGCATGACGCCCAAAAAAGGTACAAGAGCTTCTTTGGGGCGTCATGTGTTGTTTGCGTGATGTTACCGCGATTCGGCAGGTGGAAATCGCAGCAACATCGCACAGCGTTTGGGGTGCTATTGCAAATCACAGGCAACGCACAGGCGCCTCGCGATTTGCAATGATTTCTGGATCACGGGCAGAATCGCAGTGATTCTGCCTGTGATCGCTACGCTCACATGTGAACGTAGCCTAAAGTTCACCGGTCACCAGAGACTGCCATCAGTACCGCCGTGCACCATCGCCCGTCACCTGTCACCCATCGGTGACCATCGCCCGTCACCTGTCACCCCATCAATCATCATCATCTGTCACCCTATCAATCATCGTCACTTGACACCCCATCAGTGATCGTCACTTGTCACCCCATCAATCATTGTCACTTGTCACCCCGTCAGTGATTGTCATCTGTCACCCCATCAATCATCGTCTCTTGTCACCTCATCAATCATCATCACCTGTCACCTCATCAATCATCATCACCTGTCACCCCATCAGTCATCGTCACCTGTCACCTCATCAATCATCGTCATCTGTCACCTCATCATTCATCGTCACCTGTCACCCCATCAGTCATCGTCACCTGTCACCCCATCAGTCATTGTCACCTGTCACCCCATCAGTCATCATCACCTGTCACCCCATCAGTCATCGTCACCTGTTTGCCATATACATGCAATCACTTAGTGACCGCCTAACGACTATATGCGTCGGCCATTAAAAGCTAAATACTGGGGTTATGGCAGCAGATAGCCCCCATAACCCCGGTATTTTTTGAAACGGCGGGCGGTCGGCTTTCAGATAAGGGTGGTCCCAGTGGCGGATTCGCCGCGGAATTACCCTTACGGTGCAGGGGAAGAGGTGCCCCCCCTCCTGCCGCGTCCCAGACGTTTTCCCAGCTTACCGGACCCGCCGGCAGCGGGGAAAACTATCCGGTCCCGGATCCTCAGAGACAGGAAGTCTTGCCCTCACTCGACTCTATGGTCTTGGAGGACCGGAGCTACGTCAAAAGACGTTGCCTAGCAACCGGTTTAAAGGGCAGCTTTTTTTTTCTTTTTTTTTTCCTCTTTCAACAATTTTTTTTTTTTTCTTTTTTAGTGTATTTGTGAGGTGTGAGGTCTTTTTGACCCTAGATCTCACAATAAATGTTTACATTCCTTGTAATAGGAATAAAAATTATCAAAACATTTTTTTAAACTGTGTAAAAATAAAAAAATAATAAATAAAATAAATAGGAAAAAAAAACAAAAAAAAAAATTAAAGCGCCCTGTCCCCGTTAGCTCGCGCGCAGAAGCAAACGCATACGCAAGTCCCGCCCACATATGTAAACGGTGTTCAAACCATACATGTGAGGTATCTCCGCGATCGTTAGAGCGAGAGCAATAATTTGAGCCCTAGACCCCCTCTGTAACTCTAAGCTAGTAACCTGCAGAAATTTTTAAAGTGTTGCCTATGGGGATTTTTAAGTACCAATGTTTGGCGCCATTCTGTGAGCATGCACAATTTTGAAGCATGACATGTTGGGTATCTAATTACTCGGCGTAACATTATCTTTCACATTATGGAAAAAAATTGGGCTAAATTTACTGTTTTCTTATTTTTTAGTTCAAAAAAGTGAATTTTTTTCAAAAAAATGGCATTTGGAAGACTGCTGCGCAAATATGGTGTGATAAAAAATATTGCAACGGTCTCCATTTTATTCTCTAGGGTCTCTGCTAAAAAAAAATATATAATTTTTGGGGGTTCCAAGTAGTTTTCTAGCAAAAAAAATGATTTTAGCTTGTAAACACCAAGTGTCAAAAATAGGCCCAGTCTTAAAGTGGATAAATGGACAACTTTGTGTAAAGCGCTACTTGGATGTTAGGCCTATGTATGTGGCCAGGCTGTGAAAAAGTGTTACACATGTGGTATCGCCATACTCAGGAGGAATAGCAGAATGTATTTTGGGGTGCAATTTTTGCTATGTACATGCAAAGTGTTAGAAATATTGCATAAATGAACAGCTTTGTGTAAAAAAAACGTGTTTTCATTTTCTTTCCACATTTTCCAAAAACTTGTGGAAAAAAATGACATATTCAAAAGACTCATTATGCCTCAAAAATTATAGGTTGGGCTGTTTGCTTTCCAAAATGGGGTCATTTTATGGGGGTTTCCATTGTCCTGGTGCTCCAGGGCCTTCAAAAGTGCGATAGGTTGTCAGGAAATTATATGTGTAATTTGTGCTCCTAGAATGCCGGACGCTGCTACTTGGATGTTAGGCCTCTGTATGTGGCCAGGCTGTGAAAAAGTCTCACACATGTGGTATCGCCATACTCAGGAGGAGTAGTAGAATGTGTTTTGGGGTGTAGTTGCAAGTATACATGTGCTGTGTTAATACAGCAATTTGTAAAAAAAAAAAAATCTTCATTTTGCAAAGCATTGTGGGAAAAAATTACAACTTCAAAAAACTCACCATACCCCTTATTAAATACATTGGAATGTCTACTTTCCAAAAAGGGGTCATTTGGGGGGAATTTGTACTTTCCTGACTTTTTAGTGTCTCAAGAAATGAGATAGGCCTTCAGTACATCAGGTGTGATCAAGTGTGATCAATTTTCAATGAATAGCACCATAGCTTGTGGACTCTATAACTTTCACAAAGACCAAATAATATACACTTACTTGGGTTATTTTTACCAAAGATAAGTAGTAGTATAAATTTTGGCCAAAATTTGTGAAGAAAAATGACTAATTTTCAAAATTTTATGACAGAAACAAAGAAAATAGCGTTTTTTCACAATATTTTCAGTCTTTTTTTATTTATAGCACAAAAAATAAAAAACCCAGTATTGATCAAATACCATCAAAAGAAAGCTCTATTTGTGTGGAAAAAAATGACACAATTTTTGTATGGGTACAGTGTTGCATGACTGAGTAATTCTCAGTCAAAGTGTGAGAGCGCTGAAAGCTGAAAATCGGTCTGGGCAGGAAGGGGGTGAAAGTGCACTGTAGGCAAGTGGTTAAGGTAGGTTTTTAGGAACCCTATTGCATTTTTGTCAGAATAATCCAAACAATTTGCATTATGGTACAACAAAGTAAACATAGAAGTCAGATGTCTAACATCTGTGATTTTAATAAGTCAGAAGAACTAAATGTAAAATACCAACAACACCAAGAGATAACCCTAAATGCCACGTTTGGAGGAATTCTTGGTAAGCGACCTTGGACCTTTTGGCCCATAGTCAGTTGCTTACTTGTGTCTGAACAGATATACAATTGATGTTTATTACCTGTTACATTCTTGTAGGACATACAGATATCTTTAAATAAACTTTTTAATTTTCAGCAAGAAAGGAAAAAACCTCTCAATGCCTCCGCACGCACATTTTCACCTTTAGCAATAGCTTTAATGTGATTTATTTTTTTAATACCCAGGGCACATTGCAGATAATGTTGATTGCTATGTACACAGGATAAATATATTATCTAAATGCATATAAGACTATCTGACATTTCATTTTAATTTATTACAAACTACTAAACACTATGATTTAATAATATTTAATCAAAGACATACTTTATTTGTTATTATATACTTAAAGGGGAATTCCAGTCAAAAATGATTTTTTTCCTATTAATAGTATGTTAAATATCTTTATCTTTGATATTATTCGTGTTTAGTGTAGCTTAGAAAGTATTATCTAAGCTGGATAAACAGCTTCTTCCGGTTTTTCACCGACGACAACGCTATTTCCTGTTATCTGAATTCTGCATGCTGCCTTTCACTTCCTGAAAACGTTGTCAGTTTCTCTTGCCCAGGTATGCCTACTATATATTAAAACAGCCCCTGCCCTGTCCAGTCCTGCCCAGCCTCACCCCCATCCCTACTCTCCTTGGTCAGACATGACTTTCCGCAGATGACATGCTCCCAGAAAACACCTGAAATATCACTCAATATGCACTTATCTTCAAAGATTACAGATGTTTCCTGATGACACCTGAAATAAAATTCACTATCTGCTCTATGCACGCTGGATCCAGGGGCAGGGTCTACTTTGCTATGGAAATTACGCTGCCATACAGCAGGTGTGCAGCGTCATTTCCCTTTGCTGTATGTGCCCAAAAGCCGAAAATGAAGCTAGGACGGCACGACGTCCCTTCCTTAAAAATATTTATTCATGTTGGAACACGCCCAGCAGCTGGAAAGTATTGGCATGCCCAGTGGCTGTAAATGACCGAGGGAGCTGAGGAAAGAAAATCACGTGACCGGAGCACTTTTGATCAAATATAAAGTACAAAGAGAGATTTTTAACTGATTTGCATAATACAGATCTATTTTAAAAGCTCATTATATGTCAGTAATGAGTTTTACTGTGCTTGCTTGTACTATTCCTTAATTTAAACTACTATTAGTATTAGTAGTAAACATTTCATAATTACCACTTGCATTCAGCAAGTGGCAAGCTCCAAACAAGAGCAGCAACTTTCTCCAGCTCGTTCAATAGCTGTGCAGCAAAAAAGACCTGAATAGTAAGAAGATCAGATTATACAAACTGCTCAATGACCTCTCTCCCTGCAAAGATCAATCCACTATCCACAGTGAGGGGAATTTACCAAAACTGGAGCAGCCAGAATTTGAAGCAGTTGTGCATGGCAACCAATCAGCTTCTATCTTTCACTTTCAAAGCTTAAAGGTAAATTTCACCTTTTGCACCCTGTTACATGCTACACCAGTATTTAGGGTGTAACATGTAGCATACTGCAAATAGGACCCCCACCAATGAGGGTTCTTCTCCCCTGCAGCACTGTCACTTTTTAAATCTGCATGGCTGTGTAAGGTTTCTCACTCATAGTTCACTGAAACCTCCCCCAGTTCTCCAATTGGAAGCATGTACCTTGGTGTGGACTGAGAAATGGAGGAAGAGTCTGGAGCAACCAGGCATTGGAGTTGATTTACTAAAGGCAAATGGACTGTGCACTCTGCAAGTGCATTTCCTACAGAGCTTAGTAAATGAGGTAAAGCTTCACTTTACAAATAACAACCAATCACATGCAAGGAAAATAAAAAAAGCAGCAGTTTTGCTTGATGATGGAAGCCAGCAGAGCTCTGCCTCATTTACCAAGCTCTGGAGCTACTGCACTTGAAGGGTGTAACTGCACTATCAAAAGTGCAAAGTAAAATTGACTTTTGTGAATCAACCCCATTGCATGCACAACCCCCAATCACAGGTGCAATGCTTTGCAGGCTCCTACTGAAAATACAAATAAATGCAAATTTGAATATATATGTGCATTTATTATTTTTTACTAAATAAAGGAAATTAAAATTGCAGCCCTGCACAGCTACTCTAAATTCTGGCTGCCCCAGTTTTGGTCAATCCCCCCCAGGGTATGTAAATGTAGGTTCAGACCTATGGGGCTGCGTTCTGCCTGTAGTGAAGCCCATTCATTTCAATGGGCTGCCCTACCCACAGAAACATAGGGAGAGAAGTCCTCAACTCAATCACACTGCACCTAGCGCATTGTGTTGTAGCACCATGCTGCTTGGAGGGCACCAAAATGCGCCGTGGATACCGATACGTGGGGGTGCAATTAAGGATTAATGACACCCCTGCTTGTCAGCTAAAGTGCAGAGATGTGTACCTAGCCTTAGTATAGAGTCAGATCATACAAGTAGCTAAGAAAGATATAAAATGTAACTTGTGAACTCGATTTACCAAAAACACACACATAAGAAAGCCTCAAACTGTCCCATATTCTCTGAAAAATTGAACCGAGTCTTTGGCCCAAGGCATGAAAATCCCATTTCTATGTGTTATCTATGAACAAGTAATTTAGAATATTATTTAGTTTTATGCAATCTGGGCCTGTGGGGGTATCAGTTTTGATGTATGAGTATGAACAGTTTCCCTCTGTATTCTTTCCAGAACACATACTAAAATCAATCTGCTGTGTGAATTGACACACTATTCTTCACTAGATAGTATCTGTTTTCTTATTTCATGCATGTAGACACCTTGGTATTGATGTGTTTTGCTTGAAAACCTGCTATAGATTGTTTGCCAGTGTGTCTGACCCCATAAAAATGCTATTATTGGCTATAATGTGTATGTAGCTTGGGTATTGGAAATCTTCATATTTGCCCTTTTGATATTATTTATGTCTATGGATAAAAATGGAAACTGTAATAAGCAGGGTAAAATTGTATACATGAAAACATATTAATAGCTATATTCTTGATGCTACTTGCAGTGCTTTGTGCTCACATTCTATATTCTGTATTATGGGATTGTGCTCTTGTGCTTCGAAGAGTTTTCAGAAGTACTGAGAAAAGTACAGAGGATGTGCTTTTCTGTTAACAGGATGAGAAAACAAATTGTTTAGCTCTGCAGACAAAAAATATAATAAATACATTTAGTTGGTGATTCTAATGAGATATGTGGGAACAACAAGAGTGAGTGCGCAGGTATGTGTGTGTGCAAAAGACGTTAAAGTAGACCTTCAGCCAAAAATAAAAGTTCTAGTTTTGGATAGAGTGTGAAAGGGTTGGATACCCTGTCATGTTTTTTATATTGTCTGTTTCTTTTTGGAGAGACCCACAATTACCGTTTGGTCTGATGTCAATAGTAGTGACAATATTCATGGGGACAGAAAGTAGGTGTAAGTCTACATAATACAGGTGAGCATGGAGCCCACCCCATCTCCTAGGTGCCTAGTGATTAACCTAGTGCTGGTCTAGTACTGTCACGAGAAGCAGGGGAATGAGTCCACAGCCCTGTTTGATCTCTGACAAGCCAGTTTAGAACATAAGTATGGTTTTTCCTTGGTCTGGATTGCGAAACAGAGGTGCGAGGAGCAAGGAAGGTGAGAACATTGTTGGTGGCAGTGCATGGGCAAAAGAAAGAGTCAGCCTAATGTAGCATAATAAAAATGGAAAACAAAAGTGGCGACACTCCGACATGCAAAACATGGCTTCATTTTGATGAGATCATGGAGATAAAATCACATAAGACACACTCAGCTCCAGGACATTCAGTAAGCGCATTTCACATGTCAGTGCTTATTCATTACAGTAATGAATAAGCACTGACATGTGAAATCTGTACTGACTGCCCAGGCGCTGTATGTGTCTTATGTGATTTTATCTACATGATTTCATCAATAAAGAAGTCATATTTTGCAGGTCAGAGTGATGTCACTTTTGTTTTCCGTTTCTACTGATTACGGTTGCGGACTGGGCACTATTGGCATTTTGGACTTCATACAGGTTGGCCTTCGAGCGGTGTTACCCCACTAGTTTTTTTCTAATGTAGCATACTAGATGTAAATGTAATGTAAAAGAAGATTTTTTTGTATTATTAATATTATTATTATGGTTTGACACAAGATTTTGGCTGGAACAAGGATAGGTCTAATTATTTGTGTTTCGGAGACTAGTCAGTTGCTGGGTTACACTTTTTGAGAGGTTTGACTTTTTTCCATAAGAAATGCCTTGTGATGGTGTAATTCCTCAATGCTTGCTAGGCAAACGAACATGCACAATTGGGCAATATGAGTAATCATGTTCTTGCATCATTTTAAAAACCTATTGTCCGGCTGTCTGTGTTCAGGCTCACATTTTATACATATTTCCATCAGTTTTTATCTCTGGCCAGCTCAACTCTTTATTCTTTACAATGCAAAATAAGTCTCACTATCTTCTTAGAAAATGTGTAACCAGTCTATATGTGTATATACATATTTCTAGAAAATCCTACTGTTTGCATATTGTACAAATATTTTAAATTGACATACTGTACACCACAATTGTCTTTGCAGGTGGCAATCTTACATTGATATGAGCAAGCAAAGTAGGATAACTTGTGATAAGTATTTCACTGGTACAATCAAACAGATTGTTTGACAGATGTTTTATACCCAATAAATAGTCTATTGAAGTGTAAATAAAAAAGAAAGATAAAAGTGTTGAATATATTTCTGCAGGAAACAATCATTTTTTCAGTTTCACTGCATAACCAGGAAAGATTTAGCAGCCTGGTATGATAAGCAATATTGATTTATTGACTAATCCTGAGTCAATATTACCTTTTGATTCTTGTCCAGTGGTGTAATGAGCATTTGAAAAAAACTCCAAATTCTCCCAAGTGAATGTGGATATATTGCCTACAAATTCTTGTTCTAAATTGCAAATACGCAACATAATGAGCTGGAAAGAGCAGAAGACATGTAAAATCAATACAGGGTCACATCTATGGTAGCAATTACGGTATGTACTGTGGGGCAACAAAATACACACGGATTAGAAAAGACCACGTTGGTACTTCAGAGTCCATCATTGCACCAAAGAAGACTTGCTGTATTGTTGCTTCAATGTCAATTCTTTTAACCTAGAGATGTGAAAAAAAAAAATGGAGATTCACAACTGTAATGATAATATGAGCTAGCGGGTCGAACAAGAAATCAATAAGATGATAAATGTATAGGAAAAGATGCGTTGCCAGCCTGCTCTATTATTGAGTGGATCTACTAGCACCAACGCACAAATGATAAACTTTAACTCCCTTAATGACTTAGATCCAAAGGAAAAACCATGTAATTTTCATGTGGTCACTTTTTATCTCTTCTTTGAGCAGAAAGTTAAAAATAGTTGGTTGGTTGAAGAAAAGACATAATTTCAACCTGTCATCTTTGAAAACACTGCTTGATCTATTCCTTGTCAGAGATGCCAAATAGCCTAAAGTAAAACTCATAAATAGATTGGATCATCTTGTATCAGATAGATAGTTAAAGCTGCTAAAAATAAAATGAGGAATAAAAAAAGAATTAAGGGAAAGGGGAAAGAAGGAAGTAGAGGGGAGAGCAGAGGAGAGGAATGGACAGGGGAGAAGAGGCATCTCTAAAAGCCTTTGATCATCTTGTATCAAATGTGTTGTTTCAGCTCACAATAAGATAAAGGTTAAAGAATGAAAAGAGCAGAGATGATAATATCATAAAAATCTATATACATTATTGTTTTTAGGATAGCTGGTCACTGCTAAAATGGTAAAATGAGGTCATTTTTTTGATTAAAATGTAAACAGAAGAGCTCTACTCCCACTGATGCAAATTATCCTTGTGGATTGCAAGTGGTTTACCGGAGTTATGGCTTAAGCTGTCAGCCATAACCCCCCTTGTATCTTTTTTATTTATTTTTTCAGCCACGAGCTGGCCTTTTCATTAAATTGGCTTGAGTGGCTTCTTAGCCGCCAGATCACTTTCAGAACCCCCCCCCCCCGCTCGCCATTGTTTCCGCTTTTACGGGTGCGGCTTAGAAATAATTTGATGGAGTGGCCAGCTATACACAGAGGAGGACAGAGACAGAGGACAGGAAAGATTTGGGGGTCTTTATTGACCCCAGATCTCTTCATAGGAGGACCTGTCATCCTTATTTCTATTACAAGGGATGTTTACATTGCAATAGAAATAAAAGTGATAAAAAAATGTAAGTGACAGTAAAAATAAAAAATAAAATAAATAAGAATTTTTTTTTTAAATGCTCTCATCCCTTCGTGTTTGCTTGCAGAAGCAAACTCACACGTAAGTCGCGCACGCATATGTGAACAGTGTTCGCACCACACAGAGCAATAATTCTGGCTCTAGACGTCCTCTGTAACTCTAAACAGGTAACCTGTAAAAAATGTTAAAGTGTTGTCTATGGAGATTTTAAGTACTGTAGTTTGTTGCCATTTCACGAGCATGCGAAATTTTAAAGCGTGAAATGTTAAAGGTCTATTTACTTTGTGTAACATCATCTTTCATATGTTAAAAAACAATTAGGATATACAGTATATTGTGTATTGAAAAACCACAATGTCAATACCGTGGGACATAAAAAATTACAGTGATCTCCATTTTATTCCCTTGGGTCTCTGATATATATATATATATATATATATATATATATAAAATGTTCGAGGTTTATCAATAATTTTCCAGCAAAAAAAATTATTTAAACTTGTAAACAAAAAGTGCCAGAAAAGGATATGCCTATCCTTACAGACCTTCATATTTAGCATCTCTTGTGCAGTTTCTCTGGGATTGAGGGAATTGGCCTGGGTGGTGATTGGCTTAGGAGTTTCTTATGGGTAGTTCCTTACTGGAAGTTTGCAGCAGAAGTAGGAAAGCCTAGGAGATGCAGATAGAGTTGGCAAAAGGTGGCTTTCTGTCATGTTGGCCTTGCAGGCTCTGTGAATAAAATGTACCAGTACCTGTTACTATTCATGCAGGCTAGGCCACCCTGGACAAGGCACAGGGGTCTACCTAAGTGCAAAGAATGTACCACATGCAGTCATAAGCTGAGCTGGGTGAAGGAAGCCACCAGCTACCTGATCAACTGTAAAAGGTATTCTTGATCTCTTCAAAATCTACTCCGTAAGGATGGGTAATGCAACCGTGTCTTTACTAGGTATTCAACCGTGTCATTACCAGGTAAGTTGGGAATTTGTGAGCCTAAGGGTTGTGTATAGAAACTATGCTATGTCATATGATAGGTAAAAGGGGGATTCTGTACTCATTTGGGGGTTTCTGAGACTGAGCAGCATCTGTGGTTCCTGTTGTGGGCTGTGCTTCTTTTCCTTAACCACTTGCCGACCGCCGCACAACTATCTACGGCGGCGGTCAGCCCCTCACAGGCAAAGTGACGTAGGGCTACGTCACTAGCTTGTGAGGGTCTAGGGAGCGAGCGCGCGCCGCCGGAGGCACGCTCCCGCTCCCGCGTGGTCACGGACCCCCCCGCGTGTGTGACCGGCGGACCCGATGTCCGCCGGCCACCCTGCGATCGGCGGGGGAGAGGGAGAAAGTCAGGCAGGTTGTGTAAACAAGCTGTCTGTCATTCTCCCCTCTGTATGAGAGATGATCATATGGATCTACTATGTAGATCCGTTGATCACTCTGCATACAGCTGAAGCCACAGCCAATCACAGTTAGAATCACGCCCCTAGGGACACACACAGCCCCTCCCTCTCAAATAAAGTTAACCCCTTCACTACCAGTGTATTTTTACAGTAACAGTGCATATATATAGCACTGATTACTTTAGAAATGTCACTGGTAACCCCAAAAGTGTCAAAAAAGTCAGTCAAGGGTCCGATCTGTCCGCCGCAATGTCGCAGTACCGCGAAAAAAATCACAGATCGCCGCCATTACGCGTTAAAAAAAAACCAACAAAAATGACAAAAATCTTTCCCTTAGTTAGTAAACGCAATAACTTTTGCGCAAACCAATCAAAATACGCTTTTTGCGATTTTTTTTTACCAAACATAGGTAGCATAAAACAAATTGGCCGAAAATGTTAAAAAATTTTGATTTTTAAATTTTTTTGGGGGGAATTTCATATAAAAAAAAGGGAAAAATATTGCTATTTTTGCAAAATTTATGCTCTTTTTTTGTTTATAGCGCGTGATCAAAAAATCACACAGGTGATCAAATACCGCCAAAAGAAAGCTCTGTTTGTGGGAAAAAAAGGACGCCAAATTCGTTTAGGTACAGCTTTGCACGACCGCGCAATTGTCCGTTAAAGTCACACAGTGCCGAATCGCAAAATACCCCCTGGTCGTTTAGCAGCCAAATCCTCTGGGGCTTAAGTGGTTAAAGGAAAAACTCACTGCTTTTATGCACCATTTGCTTATTAGCATGGGCTGATGTCCTTGGTGTCTCCAAACTTGGGTTTATAGGTTTGAGACTCTGTTGTCTGTTGCTCTCTGTAATAGGAGAATAAGAGTACCGTATTTAGATGTGTTCAAGTTGATACCATCTCTAGTCCATGGTTGGAACTGTATGCAATTGCCACTAAAGTAAAATTGTTTGTTCCTGGGTCCAGTGCCACCAAGTCAACAGTATCATTCCCTGTTCAGAAAAAATATAGAAAGAAAAAAAAAATGTATTGCTATGACCCATCAAAGACATCATGGACAGCATACTCAACATTTTCATTCTGCTACAACACATTTTTGTTTGCTACAACTCCAATTCAATCTGTTACTGGCAAAAAAACTATTTCCCAGATCAATATTCTATCATTTATGTATTTAAGAGTACCCTGAGGAAGTCAATATTTTACAGTTTTTCCTTCCAAATCTGCTTACATGGTTTCACACATTTCAGCCTAGCATTATTTCGGTATTGTTGTTGGCCCACTTGTTACTAAACCCTGAACCCAGCATTCACTATGGTGGTGGTCTCCCACAGTACACAGAGCATGGCAATACAATTATATTAGTAATAGTAAGTATAAACTGCTAAATACCTTTTCTCATCAGCATTTGGAGCAGTTTGTGACTTCTATCAATGTCTGGTGAAGGCTTGTAGGGGGAGTTTTCATTCTCCCCTGATTGTCCTATGAGGCTGCAGGACCCCTCACCCTCTGTCTGGACAATGCTAATTGGCCCTGTGCTGATCACATTCACTCTCCTAAGAAAAAAAAAAAGCTATTTAGCAATACACACCAAACTGAGCATGTACAAAGGCTCTGTCTTATAAGGAGATGGATTGGGGATGGAAGAAGGGGAGGATCAGAGAAGACAGGATCAAACAGCCTTTTATATTTACACAATGCAGAGGATTAACACCTTAGGTTCCACAGGGAGTATGACAAGCATGCTTCACTGCATATACTGACTGTTTTTACTGTTCTGAGTTTAGTAACACTTTAATACTTTTTACAGCTGCAGATTAAATTTTTTGTCTTGAATAATATTTTTATAAAGCTTTGTTGTTGACTTAGGAACAAATAATAAGATTTTGTATCTGATGAAAAATAATTATCTTAGCAATGACCAACTAAATCTGTCAATGTAATACACAATAATCATCAGTGATCATTTGTTACAGCATACTAATTTCTATTATTAATAAAATGATTACCATAAAAATTGTTTCATAAATACAGGAACACAGAAAACAATATAAAAATGGTACTGATCCAAAGAGTAGTACTTTTTGTAACTATTGCTAAAACTGCATTATGCAGGGAGGAATCACAGAGAATTTTTCATTAATCATTGTTTACAGATCTACTACTTATACCCTTTTAAACATACACTATATTACCAAATATTGGGAGGCCTCTCTTTATGCACACAGGAACTTTAATGGCATCCCAGTCTTAGTCCATAGGGTTCAATATTGAGCTGGCCCTCCCTTTGCTGCTATAACAGCTTCAATTCCTCTGGGAAGGCTGTCCACAAGGTTTAGGAGTGTGTCTATAGGAATGTTTGACCATTCTTCCAGAAGTGCATTTGCGAGGTCAGGCATTGATGTGGACAAGAAGGCCTGGCTAGCAGTCTCCTCTCTAATTCATACCATAGGTGTTCTGTCGGGTATGAAATACTTTAAATTCATGCTGAAGAAGTCCTTCAAAAGAGTTAAAGCAGAATAACCTTGATAAAGCGAAGTTCCACCCAAAAGTGGAACTTCCGCTTTAGGCAGTTCTAACCCCCTGACATGCCACATTTGGCATGTCATTTTTTTGGGGGGGAGTGGGTACCTAGTTTTGACAGGTACCCGCTCCCACTTCCGCTCGGAGCGCCGCAGCGTACTGAGCGGAAGTTCTCCTCTCTCCCTCCCTCCCTGCAATCTTCTGGGACATGTCAGAGGTCCCAGAAGATTGCCGGCCAATCACGACGCATAGCGCAACTCGCGCATGCGCAGTGCGTACCCGGCTGTGAAACCGAAAACTGTCACAGCCGGGTGCCCACACCAGTGATGCCGGCGCCGCAGATAGAGAGGGAGAAGTGCGAGGCTTCGGGTGGCCGCATCGCTGGACCGTTGGACAGGTGAGTGTGTGTTTAGGCTGGAACTCCGCTTTAAGTATTTAAAGGTGCCTAACACCAGATTGCAATAAATACAACACCATCCTGGGAAAGGTGAGGTTCTGCAGTTATTAAAAACAACTGTTCTCTTTAACAAAGACATTTATTATATTTTCTCAATTTTCAAAGAATTATGCATAGGTTGACAGTTAAAGTGGAACATTAGTCAGACATTAAAGTCCTGTTAGATCATTTCAGGCTGGCCCATTTTGCAGGAATAGCTATTAAAAATAACTGTTTAAAATCCAGTAATACACTGTCTTACCCTGCTCTGCACATGCTCAGTTGCTCTCCCATTTTAAGCATTTTTAGGCACTGCTGAGTTTGTATAGGACGATCTGCTGACAGCCTTAAAGCAGATTTAAATCTTCCTATCCTTTACAGCCAGGGATGCTGCTTCTGTTTAAACTGCAACTGCCATGGTGCTGCACATGTGATCAGTTATGACCCCAGCTATTTGATGGTTTGACGGTTTGAGGACATAAGCAAATGTGACAGTTAGCAATCCCGGCATTCCATGAATGTAACTGTTTTTTGAAACCCTTAAATCAATGGGTTTTGTTCCACTTTATGATTTACTGCTTTTCACTGAATACACAAACAAATGGGGTGCTCTGTGGTAAGTTTGCCCACCAATGAGTGCCCCATAATGCCCTGCGCTCTTGCAATGCATTGATTGCTGATGATTGGCCAAAGAATGCACCTGACCTGTATGCTTTGGCCAATCACAGCACAATGTACCGTCAGAGCCATGACTGGCCAAAGGCAGAGTGCCTTTGCCAATCATGGCTCAGGGGCTAAGTCCACGCCCCACACTTTATACGGCTGCTGCTTACATGGCAGCTGTGTATAGTGTGTGACAAAGGAGATTACGCAGGTAGTTAGTGGATAGTGTGTTCAGACAGTTTAGTGCTGTCAGTGTAGTGTATAGGCATACCCCGCTTTAAAATATTAAAGACAGGGAACAGTGCCATGCCAGGCTGACCAAGATTTCCCATAGACGGCAATGTTAAAGACAGGGAGCAGTGCCATTTCAAGCTGACCAAGATTTCCCATAGACCTATAGCCAATGAGCACTGAAAGCTGAAAATTGGTCTGGGCAGGAAAGGGGTGAAGGTGCCCTATATTTAGGTGGTTAAGGGGAACCCTATGAAAGAATTAAAAAAATAAATGGCATGGCACCCCCCCCCCCCTCAAATCTGTACCAGGGCCTTTGGGTCTGGTAAAGATTTTAGGGGAACCTTCACACCAAGATTAAAAAAACAAAAACAGCGTGGGGTCAGCCTGGTATGGTTCACCCCCCTCCCTCCTGGACCATACCAGGCCGCTTGCCTTAACATTGGGAGGATGATTTGGAGTGCCCCCAAAGCCCCTTGTCCCCGTTTAACAAGGGGGCCCCAGATCCCGGCCTGCCCCCTATGTGAATGGATATCAGGTACATCTTCCCTGTACCCATTCACCAAAAAAAAAAGTAAAAACCAAAAGGAAACAGTTTTTGACAAGTCCTTTTTATTAAAAATAAAAAAAATAAAAAAAATAGTGTCCCACGAAATGTCAGTATTGCTGCAGCAGGCTCCATATATCTTACAGATAAACCACTTTACGGGCACATTAAGGGGACCCCCCAGGCATTTTTCATTTTTATTGTTTCACTTTAAGCTTCATTAAAATCACTGCTCCTTTAAAAACGATAGTTTTAAAACATTTTTTTTTTTGCATTGATACATGTCCCCCAGGGCAGAACCCAGGTCCCCATACACCTTTTATGGCAATAACTTGCATATAAGCCTTTAAAATGAGGACTTTTGGTTTTTCATGTTTATGTCCCCAAGACTTTAATAGAGTTTGCATGTTCTCTAGAACTTTTTCCCTGTTCAAGATGGTCTGGTGCAAACTGAACGGGGGGTGTTCGGCCCATCCCTAGTCTCCACTCATGATTAATGTTTTAAACTGGTCTATGTAGCAAAGCTTCCCATGAGTTTCATATCAGGTTGCAGTTCAGAACTGGCCTTATCATGTTGTATACTTGGATCCAGAATCAACTGGCCTTAGGGTAGTGCCCCCAGATACGTAGAAGGGTCCTGCCAGAGGCGTAACTAGAACCTTCAGGGCCCCGATGCAAGAAACCATGAAGGGCCCCCCAGACCCCTGGCCGGGGCCCTTCCCTTCAAGCCCGGGGCTCTTCCCACTAATCCTGGGGCTCTTTAATCTCATTGCATGGCCTTTTATTATGGTCCCGCATCAGGATCCTTTCACAAGTTCTGCAGTGGGACCCCTTCCTGCAATCTTGGGGCCTCCCCACAGTGGTGAAATGCCAGGGCCCGGTCGCAAGTGTGACCTTTGAGATCCTAGAAGTTCACCCACTGGTTTGCTACCGGGCCCCCTGGAGCATGGGGCCCGGTAGCGATTGCAACCCCTGCAACCCCTGTAGTTACGCCCCTGGGTCCTGCCTTCCCAACAGTGTTTATAGCATGTTGAAGAAACATTTGGGATAAATTTGGTCAGCCGGCCCAGTGTCATATACCATCAAGATAGCACTTTGTAAGAAATCTTTAGCCAGTAATGTAGGTGAGGATTTTGCTACAATGTTTCAAATTTTATTCCAGTTGGCTTGATCTAGGAATTCCCAAGGTCCCTTTCCAATTTCTCAATGTATTTTTGAGTTTGGGGCCTGCGGTTGGATTTAGGAATAATGATTATGTTAGCCTGTAGAGATTCAGGAGGGAAAATGTTGCGTTTAGTAAGAGGATTAAAGGTAGTTAACAAGTGTGGAATCAGGACATCAGATCATTTCCAATAAAAAGGGGTGGTATATACATCTAGGCCTGGTATTTTGCCTGTTTTAAGATTCTAAAACCCCTTAATTCAAGCAAGAGTGGTTCTGCTCAGAGATGGTGGAAAGTAAGATATTGCGGAAAAAATCTTTGTCTTTTTTGGTGGGGAAGGGACCTGATGAAGAAGAAGAAGATGAAAGATGGTATTTGAATTCCACCAGGATATCAGCTGAGTGGCTAGTGAAAACCTGATGCTTTATTCTAAGGGCTATGTGCTGTTTGGGTCGCAATATGATGCAGAGGCTTATCCCACATAATACCTGGTTTATTACTGTGTATATAATATTTTTGTTTTACCTAGTGCATTTGTTTTTCCCCGAAATACAAAAGGAATACTTTTAATTTGATTCTAAAGGTATCTAGTTTGGAGTTGTGTGCTTCATGTAGGGTTGGCCTTATGTTATTGGGTGACATAATCTAAATCCGATTTTAGTTCTTTCCTGCGCCAATCTCTAAATCCTTTTTGGAGGAGGACGCAATTTGTATTAAGTGGTCTCTCACAACCATTTTATACTCCTCCTAGAGTGTAGTAGGAGAGGAGACAGTGTGTTTATTAGACAATGTGTTCATTAAGCTGGAAATTTTCAGTTGAGATAGTCTTTAACTTGTTTGAAATTTCATGGCGAGATAATAGGGAGTCATTTAGAATTCAAATAAATTGTTTAGATTTTTGTAGGCAGGAGCAACAATGGGTTATTATTGGATCATGGTGAGACAAGGGTTCTGAAGGATTGAAGGCTTTATATAGTTCAGGTAACAAAGCATGTTGAATCCAGATATGGTCAATATGTGTGTAGAGATTGTGCAGAGCCGAATATTACATATATTCCCTTAAGAAGAGGTTAGGTTTCCTCCAGGCATCTACCCAACCTGTTTGTATATACAAATCATTGTATCATTTGGAAGTAGGGTTGGTTGAGGAGAAAGGGGTAGAGGACTTTTGGGTGTGTAATTTGTTCGGAGTCCCAACATAGTAGTTTAGTGGTGTTTGGACCATAGTAGCTGAGGATGGTAATTTTGATTCCCTACAAGAACCCTAAAAACAACTGTTCTATCTGGATGGCTTGATCAAAAGGAAAAGACACCAATTTGGATTAGACACCACTAAGGTTTGAAAAATTAAATCATTTTACAGAATGGAATTCTGTATAAAGGACAAAGGGTCATTATACCAAAAATATACACCAAAAATGATAACACAAATCCACCGATTCCTTTGGAAAGCCAAACGTGCTATTCATGCCACAAATGGGTCAAGGCATAAATGCAGCAATAAAGGACTGTAATACATTAAATAAATATCTACACAACCAGACAAACGAACCCCCTATGACACACAGATTACCAACTCTACCCTGGAGTAAACTGGCCATGAACTTACTTTCTCTCTGTACTAAGACAAGACTACTTAATAATAGTTTTTACTATTCAGATTTCTGAGAGATAGATGCATTGCCTGACACCACATCAAAAACAATAATTGATTTGTGCAAGGTATAGCAGCATTAGATACCATGAAATGCCTAACTCTGTCATTAAAGTTAATGGTGCACAATTTGTCAGCTATGAATTTGACCGCTCTTTCAAAGAGTGGGAATTTGAATATATTACTTAATCCCCATATCACCGTTAGTCAAGTGGCAAGGCTGAATATGCTATAAAATAGCAAACATACTCATAGAGAAAGCCTAGTGACATGGCAAAGATCTCTGGAAAGCCTAAAAGTAGTCCAGTACAAGGACTAATGTCAACAAAAACACAAACCCTCCTTCCCACAGCTCAAATATTTTGTTTCAAAACGTATTGGAAGAGGTGGTAGAGCAGCTCACTGCAAAAATGCCAAAAGAGCAATTATGACATTATGAAGAAAGAGATCCCCGAGCTGCGTATAAGTCAGACAGTGTACATACAACCCTTGCCTTAGCATTAGTGGATTGACTGTGGTGGAAAAGATACATTTGTAGGGAAGGTTACTCCACACTCTTGCATAATGAAAGCGGATGGACATTTGTGCAGAAGAAACAGGTAATCGCATAGAACAACAGAGTAGAGACATTCAAGGAAAATAAAAAAAATTTGTTTTTTCCCTTGTGAAGTGAACAGCCTTATTACCTTCAAATCCATATATTTTAATATGTATGCCATCTACAGTAACTACTGCAGTAATGCAGGCTTACTATATTTGTTGGTTATCTTAATAAAGTTATTGTGCACATGCCTTCTACAGATCTGATAGGCAGCGCTTTGGCCAACTGAAGGAGTGCGCATTGCAGGTTGGCACTGCTGGCGCTTGAGGCATTGGCTTTGTGTTGTCAGCCTGAAACAGGAAGTGCTAATATTGGCAAGATCTCCATGGAAACACATTCACTTAAAATTTGCTTAAAATTGAACCATGGACAAAATTGCATATATGTTGCTGTTTGAGTCTCAGTCTATTACTTGTCAAAGCCAATAGATCTAATATTTTTCTAGATTTTTTAGCACGGTGACAATGCTGTTTGTTTTGCAGTAAAAACTTACAGTAGACAGGGTATTTATAGATGGACAGGACATTTTAAATTAACTTTTAGTCAAAGACAAACACTTTAAAACCTAGCTCCAGCTAACACATTTTAAGCATTTTTTTTGTTTTTTGTAAATAGGTTTACACCATATAAATAAAAGCAGACCACTGTAAACTCCCTTGACAGTGGTACAGTATATGGTTTGTCCACCCAATGTAACTGTCACCTTTCCTGGATAACTTGGCCTGTTAAAGCAGGTGGAAAAATATTGGATCTACAAGCAAGATCATTTGATTATAAAATCCTACTCTGAGGGCAGGGGAACTAAAAAAAAAAAAAAAAAAAAAAAAAACAGATTGCTGTGTTAATGCTAGTGACTAGTGTTGAGCGAACACGGACTGTATTATTCGTGTTCGTACCGAATAATTGGATTTTTTTTACCCGAACACGGACACGGACACTTTACTGTATGTTCGGGTAAAAATCCGTGTTCGGTCGTTTTATTTCCGGGTTTTGCATGCTTTGGCGCTCTTTTCATGGCGGGCTTTCAACAGCCAATCAACAATCGTTTAACTGGTGTGCCTTAAGCCATCCCAGCCATGCCTGCAAATGTCTTAGTAGCTGTGATTGGCCGTCTGAAGCATGTGACCAAGTCTTTATAAGTTCGAGGCAGCCGCCGCAGCAGCGTCATTCTGCTGCTTAGCTAAGGGACAGAGCACACATCAATGTGCTGGCTGCTGATTAGGGAAAGATAGGCAGGAAAAAACCATTTGTGTCCGGATAGAATTGAGGGACAGGTCGGAGTGTTTAGGCAGGGCGAGTTGTAGGCATTTTAGGGATAGAGTCTGCTGAATTATAGGGTCAGTGTCTTCTACAAACTACAATCGATATTGCTGTGTGGGGGGTGGGGTGAATCTGCACTCAATCCTGATCTACGATCTCTTCTCAATCCTGTTAGGGACAGAGTCTGCTGAATTTTAGGGAAACTGTGTTCTACAAACTACAATCGATATTGCTGTGTGGTGTGGGATTGGAGATAGGCAGGTGTCAGTGATCCACATCCATTTTTCTGTGTGTGAGCTGCAGTGAACACAATCTTTTTGGGCTGCAGTGAACACAATCTTTTTGGGCTGCAGTGAACACAATCTTTTTGGGCTGCAGTGAACACAATCTTTTTGGGCTGCAGTGAACACAATCTTTTTGGGGTGCAGTGAACAAAATCTTTTTGGGGTGCAGTGAACACAATCCTTTTTGGTGTGCAGTGAACACAATCTTTGTGGGGTGCAGTGAACAAAATCCTTTGTGGGGTGCAGTGAACACAATCTTTTTGGGGTGCAGTGAACAACATCCTTTTTGGGGTGCAGTGAACACAATCTTTTTGGGGTGCAGTGAACAAAATCCTTTGTGGGGTGCAGTGAAAACAATCTTTTTGGGGTGCAGTGAACACAATCTTTTTGGGGTGGAGTGAACAACATCCTTTTTGGGGTGCAGTGAACAAAATCCTTTTTGGGGTGCAGTGAACAAAATCATTTTTGGGGTGCAGTGAACACAATCTTTTTGGGGTGCAGTGAACACAATCTTTGTGGGGTGCAGTGAACACAATCTTTTTGGGGTGGAGTGAACAACATCCTTTTTGGGGTGCAGTGAACAACATCCTTTTTGGGGTGCAGTGAACACAATCTTTTTGGGGTGCAGTGAACACAATCTTTTTGGGGTGCAGTGAACACAATCTTTGTGGGGTACAGTGAACAGAATCTTTGTGGGGTGCAGTGAACACAATCTTTGGGGGGTACAGTGAACACAATCTTTTTGGGGTGCAGTGAACACAATCTTTGTGGGGTGCAGTGAACACAATCTTTTTGGGGTGGAGTGAACAAAATCATTTTTGGGGTGCAGTGAACAACATCCTTTTTGGGGTGCAGTGATCAAAATCCTTTTTGGGGTGCAGTGAACACAATCTTTTTGGGGTGCAGTGAACAAAATCCTTTGTGGGGTGCAGTGAACAGAATCTTTGTGGGGTGCAGTGAACACAATCTTTGGGGGGGTACAGTGAACACAATCTTTTTGGGGTGCAGTGAACACAATCTTTGTGGGGTACAGTGAACAGAATCTTTGTGGGGTGCAGTGAACACAATCTTTGGGGGGTACAGTGAACACAATCTTTTTGGGG
This sequence comes from Pelophylax lessonae, assembly GCF_965119305.1. Taxonomy (NCBI): domain Eukaryota; kingdom Metazoa; phylum Chordata; class Amphibia; order Anura; family Ranidae; genus Pelophylax; species Pelophylax lessonae. The sequence continues at coordinate 135,030,447 of NC_138768.1, read as the reverse complement.
TGCAGTGAACACAATCTTTGGGGGGTACAGTGAACACAATCTTTTTGGGGTGCAGTGAACACAATCTTTGTGGGGTGCAGTGAACACAATCTTTGGGGGGGTACAGTGAACACAATCTTTTTGGGGTGCAGTGAACAACATCCTTTTAGGGTGCAGTGAACACAATCTTTGTGGGGTGCAGTGAACAACATCCTTTTAGGGTGCAGTGAACACAATCTTTGTGGGGTACAGTGAACAGAATCTTTGTGGGGTGCAGTGAACACAATCTTTGGGGGGTACAGTGAACACAATCTTTGTGAGGTGCAGTGAACACAATCTTTGTGGGGTGCAGTGAACACAATCATTGTGGGGTGCAGTGAACTCAATCTTTGTGGGGTACAGTGAACACAATCTCATACTTCTGAAGATTTGAGGGTGCTGCCTGTTCCATACTCCCCCTACTCCTCATCTAGCCTTTTAGGGGTACAAACAATAGTAATTGGGGCCTAGTGTGGTTGTGTACGTGTGATATACATACACTTTTTTTGGATCATATTTTCTATTCCGCTATTTAATCAAAAACCTTTGGGGATCAGTTAAATTGGGGGATAGTCTGTGTTGGTACGTGTGAGAGAGATCCACCTTTCCAAGTTGTTGGGGTTCATCTCATACTTCTGAAGGTTTGAGGGTGCTGCCTGTTCCATACTCCCCCTACTCCTAGCCTTTTAGGGGTACAAACAATAGTAATTGGGGCCTAGTGTGGTTGTGTACGTGTGATATACATACACTTTTTTTGGATCATATTTTCTATTCCGCTATTTAATCAAAAACCTTTGGGGATCAGTTAAATTGGGGGATAGTCTGTGTTGGTACGTGTGAGAGAGATCCACCTTTCCAAGTTGTTGGGGTTCATCTCATACTTCTGAAGGTTTGAGGGTGCTGCCTGTTCCATACTCCCCCTACTCCTCATCTAGCCTTTTAGGGGTACAAACAATAGTAATTGGGGCCCAGTGTGGTTGTGTACGTGTGATATACATACACTTTTTTTGGATCATATTTTCTATTCCGCTATTTAATCAAAAACCTTTGGGGATCAGTTAAATTGGGGGATAGTCTGTGTTGGTACGTGTGAGAGAGATCCACCTTTCCAAGTTGTTGGGGTTCATCTCATACTTCTGAAGGTTTGAGGGTGCTGCCTGTTCCATACCCCCCCTACTCCTCATCTAGCCTTTTAGGGGTACAAACAATAGTAATTGGGGCCTAGTGTGGTTGTGTACGTGTGATATACATACACTTTTTTTGGATCATATTTTCTATTCCGCTATTTAATCAAAAACCTTTGGGGATCAGTTAAATTGGGGGATAGTCTGTGTTGGTACGTGTGAGAGAGATCCACCTTTCCAAGTTGTTGGGGTTCATCTCATACTTCTGAAGGTTTGAGGGTGCTGCCTGTTCCATACTCCCCCTACTCCTCATCTAGCCTTTTAGGGGTACAAACAATAGTAATTGGGGCCCAGTGTGGTTGTGTACGTGTGATATACATACACTTTTTTTGGATCATATTTTCTATTCCGCTATTTAATCAAAAACCTTTGGGGATCAGTTAAATTGGGGGATAGTCTGTGTTGGTACGTGTGAGAGAGATCCACCTTTCCAAGTTGTTGGGGTTCATCTCATACTTCTGAAGGTTTGAGGGTGCTGCCTGTTCCATACTCCCCCTACTCCTAGCCTTTTAGGGGTACAAACAATAGTAATTGGGGCCTAGTGTGGTTGTGTACGTGTGATATACATACACTTTTTTTGGATCATATTTTCTATTCCGCTATTTAATCAAAAACCTTTGGGGATCAGTTAAATTGGGGGATAGTCTGTGTTGGTATGTGTGAGAGAGATCCACCTTTCCAAGTTGTTGGGGTTCATCTCATACTTCTGAAGGTCTGAGGGTGCTGCCTGTTCCATACTCCCCCTACTCCTAGCCTTTTAGGGGTACAAACAATAGTAATTGGGGCCTAGTGTGGTTGTGTACGTGTGATATACATACACTTTTTTTGGATCATATTTTCTATTCCGCTATTTAATCAAAAACCTTTGGGGATCAGTTAAATTGGGGGATAGTCTGTGTTGGTACGTGTGAGAGAGATCCACCTTTCCAAGTTGTTGGGGTTCATCTCATACTTCTGAAGGTTTGAGGGTGCTGCCTGTTCCATACTCCCCCTACTCCTAGCCTTTTAGGGGTACAAACAATAGTAATTGGGGCCTAGTGTGGTTGTGTACGTGTGATATACATACACTTTTTTTGGATCATATTTTCTATTCCGCTATTTAATCAAAAACCTTTGGGGATCAGTTAAATTGGGGGATAGTCTGTGTTGGTACGTGTGAGAGAGATCCACCTTTCCAAGTTGTTGGGGTTCATCTCATACTTCTGAAGGTTTGAGGGTGCTGCCTGTTCCATACTCCCCCTACTCCTCATCTAGCCTTTTAGGGGTACAAACAATAGTAATTGGGGCCCAGTGTGGTTGTGTACGTGTGATATACATACACTTTTTTTGGATCATATTTTCTATTCCGCTATTTAATCAAAAACCTTTGGGGATCAGTTAAATTGGGGGATAGTCTGTGTTGGTACGTGTGAGAGAGATCCACCTTTCCAAGTTGTTGGGGTTCATCTCATACTTCTGAAGGTTTGAGGGTGCTGCCTGTTCCATACCCCCCCTACTCCTCATCTAGCCTTTTAGGGGTACAAACAATAGTAATTGGGGCCTAGTGTGGTTGTGTACGTGTGATATACATACACTTTTTTTGGATCATATTTTCTATTCCGCTATTTAATCAAAAACCTTTGGGGATCAGTTAAATTGGGGGATAGTCTGTGTTGGTACGTGTGAGAGAGATCCACCTTTCCAAGTTGTTGGGGTTCATCTCATACTTCTGAAGGTTTGAGGGTGCTGCCTGTTCCATACCCCCCCTACTCCTCATCTAGCCTTTTAGGGGTACAAACAATAGTAATTGGGGCCTAGTGTGGTTGTGTACGTGTGATATACATACACTTTTTTTGGATCATATTTTCTATTCCGCTATTTAATCAAAAACCTTTGGGGATCAGTTAAATTGGGGGATAGTCTGTGTTGGTACGTGTGAGAGAGATCCACCTTTCCAAGTTGTTGGGGTTCATCTCATACTTCTGAAGGTTTGAGGGTGCTGCCTGTTCCATACTCCCCCTACTCCTAGCCTTTTAGGGGTACAAACAATAGTAATTGGGGCCCAGTGTGGTTGTGTACGTGTGATATACATACACTTTTTTTGGATCATATTTTCTATTCCGCTATTTAATCAAAAACCTTTGGGGATCAGTTAAATTGGGGGATAGTCTGTGTTGGTACGTGTGAGAGAGATCCACCTTTCCAAGTTGTTGGGGTTCATCTCATACTTCTGAAGGTTTGAGGGTGCTGCCTGTTCCATACTCCCCCTACTCCTAGCCTTTTAGGGGTACAAACAATAGTAATTGGGGCCTAGTGTGGTTGTGTACGTGTGATATACATACACTTTTTTTGGATCATATTTTCTATTCCGCTATTTAATCAAAAACCTTTGGGGATCAGTTAAATTGGGGGATAGTCTGTGTTGGTACGTGTGAGAGAGATCCACCTTTCCAAGTTGTTGGGGTTCATCTCATACTTCTGAAGGTTTGAGGGTGCTGCCTGTTCCATACTCCCCCTACTCCTAGCCTTTTAGGGGTACAAACAATAGTAATTGGGGCCTAGTGTGGTTGTGTACGTGTGATATACATACACTTTTTTTGGATCATATTTTCTATTCCGCTATTTAATCAAAAACCTTTGGGGATCAGTTAAATTGGGGGATAGTCTGTGTTGGTACGTGTGAGAGAGATCCACCTTTCCAAGTTGTTGGGGTTCATCTCATACTTCTGAAGGTTTGAGGGTGCTGCCTGTTCCATACTCCCCCTACTCCTCATCTAGCCTTTTAGGGGTACAAACAATAGTAATTGGGGCCCAGTGTGGTTGTGTACGTGTGATATACATACACTTTTTTTGGATCATATTTTCTATTCCGCTATTTAATCAAAAACCTTTGGGGATCAGTTAAATTGGGGGATAGTCTGTGTTGGTACGTGTGAGAGAGATCCACCTTTCCAAGTTGTTGGGGTTCATCTCATACTTCTGAAGGTTTGAGGGTGCTGCCTGTTCCATACTCCCCCTACTCCTAGCCTTTTAGGGGTACAAACAATAGTAATTGGGGCCTAGTGTGGTTGTGTACGTGTGATATACATACACTTTTTTTGGATCATATTTTCTATTCCGCTATTTAATCAAAAACCTTTGGGGATCAGTTAAATTGGGGGATAGTCTGTGTTGGTACGTGTGAGAGGGATCCACCTTTCCAAGTTGTTGGGGTTCATCTCATACTTCTGAAGGTTTGAGGGTGCTGCCTGTTCCATACTCCCCCTACTCCTCATCTAGCCTTTTAGGGGTACAAACAATAGTAATTGGGGCCCAGTGTGGTTGTGTACGTGTGATATACATACACTTTTTTTGGATCATATTTTCTATTCCGCTATTTAATCAAAAACCTTTGGGGATCAGTTAAATTGGGGGATAGTCTGTGTTGGTACGTGTGAGAGAGATCCACCTTTCCAAGTTGTTGGGGTTCATCTCATACTTCTGAAGGTTTGAGGGTGCTGCCTGTTCCATACTCCCCCTACTCCTAGCCTTTTAGGGGTACAAACAATAGTAATTGGGGCCTAGTGTGGTTGTGTACGTGTGATATACATACACTTTTTTTGGATCATATTTTCTATTCCGCTATTTAATCAAAAACCTTTGGGGATCAGTTAAATTGGGGGATAGTCTGTGTTGGTACGTGTGAGAGAGATCCACCTTTCCAAGTTGTTGGGGTTCATCTCATACTTCTGAAGGTCTGAGGGTGCTGCCTGTTCCATACTCCCCCTACTCCTAGCCTTTTAGGGGTACAAACCATAGTAATTGGGGCCTAGTGTGGTTGTGTACGTGTGATATACATACACTTTTTTTGGATCATATTTTCTATTCCGCTATTTAATCAAAAACCTTTGGGGATCAGTTAAATTGGGGGATAGTCTGTGTTGGTACGTGTGAGAGAGATCCACCTTTCCAAGTTGTTGGGGTTCATCTCATACTTCTGAAGGTTTGAGGGTGCTGCCTGTTCCATACTCCCCCTACTCCTAGCCTTTTAGGGGTACAAACAATAGTAATTGGGGCCTAGTGTGGTTGTGTACGTGTGATATACATACACTTTTTTTGGATCATATTTTCTATTCCGCTATTTAATCAAAAACCTTTGGGGATCAGTTAAATTGGGGGATAGTCTGTGTTGGTACGTGTGAGAGAGATCCACCTTTCCAAGTTGTTGGGGTTCATCTCATACTTCTGAAGGTTTGAGGGTGCTGCCTGTTCCATACTCCCCCTACTCCTCATCTAGCCTTTTAGGGGTACAAACAATAGTAATTGGGGCCCAGTGTGGTTGTGTACGTGTGATATACATACACTTTTTTTGGATCATATTTTCTATTCCGCTATTTAATCAAAAACCTTTGGGGATCAGTTAAATTGGGGGATAGTCTGTGTTGGTACGTGTGAGAGAGATCCACCTTTCCAAGTTTTTGGGGTTCATCTCATACTACTGAAGATTTGAGGGTGCTGCCTGTTCCATACTCCTCCTCCTACTGCTCAACCATCCATTTAGGGGTACAAACAATAGTAGTTGGGGCCTAGTGTGGTGGTGTACGTGCGAGATACATACACTTTCTTTTTGATCATATTTTCTATTCCGCTATTCAATTAAAACCTTTGGGGATCAATTCAATTGCGAGATAGTCTGTGTCGGTACGTGTGAGATCCACCTTTCCAAGTTGTTGGGGTTCATCTCATACTTCTGAAGATTTGAGGGTGCTGCCTGTTCCATACTCCTGCTCCTACTGCTCAACCATCCTTTTAGGGGTACAAACAATAGTAATTGGGGCCTAGTGTGGTTGTGTACGTGCGAGATACATACACTTTTTTTGATCATATTTCCTATTCCGCTATTCAATAAAAACCTTTGCGGATCAATTGAATTGCGGGATAGTCTGTGTCGGTACGTGTGAGATCCACCTTTCCAAGTTTTTGGGGTTCATCTCATACTTCTGAAGATTTGAGGGTGCTGCCTGTTCCATACTCCTCCTCCTACTCCTCATCCATCCTTTTAGGGGTACAAACAATAGTAATTGGGGCCTAGTGTGGTTGTGTACGTGCGAGATACATACACTTTTTTTGATCATATTTCCTATTCCGCTATTCAATAAAAACCTTTGAGGATCAATTGAATTGCGGGATAGTCTGTGTCGGTACGTGTGAGATCCACCTTTCCAAGTTTTTGGGGTTCATCTCATACTTCTGAAGATTTGAGGGTGCTGCCTGTTCCATACTCCTCCTCCTACTCCTCATCCATCCTTTTAGGGGTACAAACAATAGTAATTGGGGCCTAGTGTGGTTGTGTACGTGCGAGATACATACACTTTTTTTGATCATATTTCCTATTCCGCTATTCAATAAAAACCTTTGAGGATCAATTGAATTGCGGGATAGTCTGTGTCGGTACGTGTGAGATCCACCTTTCCAAGTTTTTGGGGTTCATCTCATACTTCTGAAGATTTGAGGGTGCTGCCTGTTCCATACTCCTCCTCCTACTCCTCATCCATCCTTTTAGGGGTACAAACAATAGTAATTGGGGCCTAGTGTGGTTGTGTACGTGCGAGATACATACACTTTTTTTGATCATATTTCCTATTCCGCTATTCAATAAAAACCTTTGAGGATCAATTGAATTGCGGGATAGTCTGTGTCGGTACGTGTGAGATCCACCTTTCCAAGTTTTTGGGGTTCATCTCATACTTCTGAAGATTTGAGGGTGCTGCCTGTTCCATACTCCTCCTACTCCTCATCCATCCTTTTAGTGGTACAAACAATAGTAATTGGGGCCTAGTGTGGTTGTGTACGTGCGAGATACATACACTTTTTTTGATCATATTTCCTATTCCGCTATTCAATAAAAACCTTTGAGGATCAATTGAATTGCGGGATAGTCTGTGTCGGTACGTGTGAGATCCACCTTTCCAAGTTTTTGGGGTTCATCTCATACTTCTGAAGATTTGAGGGTGCTGTCTGTTCCATACTCCTCCTACTCCTCATCCATCCTTTTAGGGGTAGAAACAATAGTAATTGGGGCCTAGTGTGGTTTTGTACGTGCGAGATACATACACTTTTTTGGATCATATTTCCTATTCCGCTATTCAATAAAAACCTTTCTAGGGCAAGATCTTAAATTACAGAAATATGAGGAGACCGTCAAATAAGGGCCGTGGCCTGGGTCGTGGTGCTGCTGGTAGAGCTCCTGTTGCAAGGAGAGGACGTGGTCGATCTGTGCCAGCTACACGCACAAGTGAAACACCTTCCTCAAGTGTGAGTAGGCGACAGAACCTGCATCAGTATTTGGTAGGGCATCAAACGCCCCTAGAAGTGATGAGGCCAGAACAAGTTGAGGCGATAGTAGATTGGTTTGCTGCTGACAGTGCCTCCAGTTCCTTCACATTGTCTCCCACCCAGTCTACTGCAGAAAGGTCAGAGTTGGCACCTGCAGCCAATGTCCAACCGTCTTTCACCTCACCCCCTTGCAAATCAGGCCAGCAGTCTGAGCCCCAAGCCATACAGCAGTCTCTTATTCTTTTTGAGGACTCTGTCAGCAGGGTTTCCCAGGGCCATCCACCTAGCCCTGCCCCAGAAGTGGAAGAGATTGAGTGCAGCGATGCCCAACCACTTATTTCTCAAGATGAGTACATGCAAGGATCATCGCAGCACGTCTCCGATGATGACGAAACGCAGGTGCCAACTGCTGCGGCGTTCAGCATTGTGGAGACCGACAAGGAGGGCAGGGGTGAAGACTGGGTGGAAGATGATGTGGAGGACGATGAGGTCCTCGACCCCACATGGAATGAACGTCATGCAGGTGACCTGAGTAGTTTGGAGGAAGAGGCGGTGGTCGCACAGAGCCACCAGCACAGCAGAAGAGGGAGCAGGGTGCAGAAGCGGAGCGGCCGTGCCCTAGACACTAGGCCCGCTACTGCCCAACGCAGCAAGGGAACGAGCGCACCAAAGTCAGCTCAAAGGAGTTCTCTAGCGTGGAAGTTCTTTAGAAAATGTGCTGATGACAGGACACGAGTGGTTTGCACCCTGTGCAATCAGAGCTTGAAGCGAGGCATAAACCTTCTCAACCTGAGCACAACCTGCATGATCAGGCATCTAAGTGCAAAGCACGAGCTGCAGTGGAGTACACACCTTCAAAACCAAGAAACGTCTCTGGCTCATCCTGCTTCCTCTTCTGCTGCAGTCTCGGCCGCTCCAGCCACATCTGTAGTGATACCGGCACCTGCCACCCCGCAAACAGACGATCTGTCAGCAACACCACCACCTGGGTCACCAACAACCATCTCCACAATGTCCCGTGGAAGCGTTCAGCTTTCCATCTCCCAAACACTTGAGAGGAAGAGGAAGTACCCCCTACCCACCCGCGATCCCTGGCCCTGAATGCCAGCATTTCAAAATTATTGGCCTTTGAAATGCTGTCATTCCGTCTGGTGGAGACGCACAGTTTTAAAAACCTTATGTCGGTGGCTGTCCCACAGTACGTCGTGCCCAGCCGCCACTACTTTTCCAGGCAAGCCATCCCTTCCCTGCACAACCAAGTGGGGGAAAATATCAGGTGTGCACTGCGCAACGCCATCTGTGCCAAGGTCCACCTAACTACGGATACGTGGACCAGTAAGCACGGTCAGGGGCGTTATATCTCCCTAACGGCACACTGGGTAAATGCAGTGGCGGATGGGCCTGAGGCGGATAGCAATTTGGCGCATGTCCTTCCACCACCGAGGATTGCAGGGCGCTTCAGTTTGCCTCCTGTTCCTAACTCCTCCTACTCCGCTTCCTCATCCTCTACCGCCTCCTCATCCGGACAGCGTAACACCTTCACCACCAACTTCAGCACGGCCAGGGGTAAACGACAGCAGGCAGTTTTACAACTTGCCTGTTTGGGGGACAAACCACACACCGCGCAGGAGTTGTGGAGGAGCATGGAACAGCAGACAAATGAGTGGTTGCTGCCAGCGAGCCTCAAGCCCGGCCTGGTGGTGTGCGATAACGGGCGAAATCTCATAGCAGCTCTGGGCCTAGCCGGTTTGACGCACATCCCTTGCCTGGCGCATGTGCTGAATTTGGTGGTGCAGAGGTTCCTTAAAAACTACCCCGATATGTCAGAGCTGCTGCAGAAAGTGCGGGCCGTTTGTGCGCACTTTCGGCGTTCTCACCCTGCTGCTGCTCGCCTGGCAGCGCTGCAGCGTAACTTCGGCCTTCCCGCTCACCGCCTCATATGTGACGTGCCCACAAGGTGGAACTCCACCTTGCACATGCTGGAAAGACTGTGCGAGCAGCAGCAGGCCATAGTGGAGTTTCAGCTGCAGCACGCACGCGTGAGTCGCTCTGCGGAACAGCACCACTTCACCACCAATAACTGGGCCTCCATGCGAGACCTGTGTGCCTTGTTGCGCTGTTTTGAGTACTCCACCAACATGGCCAGTGGCAATGACGCCGTTCTCAGCTTAACTATCCCACTTCTATGCCTCCTTGAAAAAACAATTCGGGCGATGATGGAAGAGGATGTGGCACAGGATGAGGAGGAGGAGGAGGATGAAGAGGTAACATTTCCAAGGCTTTCAGGGCAGTCATTCGCAAGGGGCTCCGAGGGTGGGTTCCTGCACACGCAAACGCCAGGGACGCAATTGTCCAGCAGGGGCACAGTTCTGGAGGATGAGGAGGATGAGGAGGAGGAGGAGCTGGAGGAGGAGATGGAACCATGTTCACAGCAGGGTGGCACCCAGGCCAGCTCATGGCCATCACTGGTGCGTGGCTGGGGGGATACAGAGGACACGGACGATACACCTCCCACAGAGGACAGCCTTTCGTTGCCTCTGGGCAGCCTGGCACACATGAGCGATTACATGCTGCAGTGTCTCCACAACGACCGCCGAGTTGCCCACATTCTAACTTGTGCTGATTACTGGGTGGCCACGCTGCTGGATCCCCGTTACAAGGACAACGTACCGTCCTTAATTCACTCACTGGAGCGCGATCGCAAGATGCGCGAGTACAAGCGCACGCTGGTAGACGCCATGCTGCTGGCATTCCCATCTGACAGCGGGGCCACAGTGGAAGCACAAGGCAGAGGAGGAGGAGGAAGAGGTCGCCAATGCAACCAGGGCACCGCCAGCACCTCAGAAGGCAGGGTTAGCATGGCCGAAATGTGGAAAAGCTTTGTCAGCACGCCACAACAAACAGCAGCACCAGCAGCTCAGATGGAACGTCTTAGCAGGAGGCAGCATTTTACCAACATGGTGGAGCAGTATGTGTGCACACGCCTACATGTAGTGAATGACGGGTCTGCCCCCTTCAACTTCTGGGTCTCCAAATTGGGCACATGGCCTGAGCTTGCCCTTTACGCCTTGGAGGTGCTGGCGTGCCCTGCAGCCAGTGTATTATCTGAACGGGTATTTAGCACGGCTGGGGGCGTTATAACAGACAAGCGCAGCCGCCTGTCCAGAGACAATGTGGACAAGCTCACGTTCATTAAAATGAACCAGGCATGGATCCCACGGGACTTTTCCGTACCTTATGCAGAATAGCAATGGATACCGACCTTACCCACCCATTGTTCCATTTTTGCTCTTTCTCACTCTTTTGGGGTGTACCCTCATTTAAAATTTTTGAAAAGAAGCAGTGTTGGCTACCTCGTCCTCCTCCTCAGGGCCAGATTAATGTAGGGGCTATTGGAGCTGCAGCTCCAGGCCCCTACCTTTTATATAGGCCCCGGGTTGGCCATATTCACTGTTACCGCTCTTCTGTCACTTGTAAACACAGAAGTCTGGCTTCTATGCTCGCTTCCCCAGGCAGCACCCTCAGAACCTCCCCACACAGCGTGAAGGCCGGACAAGGAGGGACAGTTGGCGATGCATGGATGTGTTTATGGGCTTCAGAGACAGCATCCCATGTTGAATTAGGCATGCATGGCTGCACCCTTCCTCCTCTGGGTGCATGGCAAGGCACGGCCCTTAAGGCCCTTCAAAATCCTCAGCACCAAGCCCATGATGCTGTTAATCCGGCCCTGGTCCTCCTCCACCGCCGCTTCCACCTACACCGCCCATAGGTGTGCGCAGCCTATTGCATTAAGGTGTGCACCCCAAAGTTGAAATACACATGCATGTGTTTGCCAGCAGGGAGAGTAATGTATCGGGGCCATGTACCTGTAGGCAAGGAGAAATAGAGCAGAGCAGGTCCCAGGGAGATCTTTCCCATCTCCTCACTGGCAATGCTATGTGCCCTAGGTGATTAGGGTGTGCCCAGGCACACCCAGCACACCCTGTGCGCACGCCTATGTCACCGCCACATCCACCACCACCTCAACCTCCCTCCTACTCCATATGGGCCTCGTCCTTCAGAGATGAAGAAGAACATTGTTTTATTTTTCTGTTTTTTTTTTGTTGTTTTAAGTTATTTCCCTATCCACATTTGTTTGCAGAGCACTTGCCATGCTCTTAATTACGTTTTGCTGCCATTTGCAGCACTCTAGCCCTTTCCTTTGGTGTTTTAGAGCCATTTTAGTGCCTTAAAGTTCGGGTCCCCATTGACTTCAATGGGGTTCGGTGTCCGGGAAAAGTTCGGTAAAAGTCCGGGACACGGACCCGGACTTTTTTTTAAAGTTCGGCCGAACCCGTCGAACACGGACATCTAGGTGTCCGCTCAACCCTACTAGTGACAGCATCATACACCCATTTTTTTATTTTGGCCATTGTTCTACTTTAAGAAAATGATATACCATGAGGAATGATACCAAACATGATGAAACATAGATTTTGGGTTTCCATTCTTATACCTTTGTCCTTCTCATTTTGACATCAGTCCTATTTTTACCAATTAGGCTGGTAAAATGTGAAGTAATATGGCAGCTCCGGTTATAGCACCTATGAGTCTCTCTTATCTGGGTATCCTACATGCATTTGATTCCATACTGAAATAAAAAGTTTAATCTTTCTTTTCTCAGGTATCTCAAGGTCAGTTCCCTTGCTCAATCATATGATTAAAATGCAATTCTCATAGCCTTGGTGTTGTAGAATATCCATCACCACCAGATAATCCTGACAGACAATGACCTGCAGGTCATGAGAAATTAAATTGGAAAACACATTATTGAACACTACCTTATTCACAGTGTAAATACATTGCATGTAGTCTTTCAGATAACTGTCATTTTTCTTCTTCTCCTGCCAAAGTTCTTATAGATTTTCATCACAATCCCACATAGGCTACATGTACTTATTGTTGGTTTTTGTGTATTTACGTGTCAAATCATGACTCCATTTACTTAGGGTGAATATACACCGCAATGAGTTAAAGAGAATCTATCATTCATTACAAACATGTCATTTTTTCTAAAAGGAGGAAAGCAATAGGTTAAAACATTATAACATGAATGTCATGTTTTTATTATTCTCACGTCTGCTGTCCAGATGATGACTGCAAACTGAGCCGGAGCCAATACTTAGAACATTGTTAATTTCCTTTCCTTCTGAGGGCTTCTCATTTGAAGGGCTCTGGGGGCTTAGTATTGGAATAGTACTATCTATCTATCTATGATATATATATATATATATATATATATATATATATATATATATATACATATACATATACATATACATATATATATATATATATATATATATATATATATATATATATTGTGTATACAGTATTCAAAGTATAGCAAGATAGATAGATACTTTATATACCTTAATTATAGACTACATTTATTAAAAGCCAATATACATGGATCATTCACATGCAACTTGCAAATACAATTTAGGTATTTAATCTCCACATCATAACAACTGTTAGTTCACAGCAACGTCAATTCAATAAAATTAAGAGCCCAAGCTAATTAAGGCTTTAAGGTTTGTTGTAATCATATATCAGCCCATGCTCCAGTCCTCTAGAAGTGGAATATATGGCCCTCATACCTTATTAAGTACAATGGCAGACCAGCAATGACCACTGGTCCTGCATTATACAATGTTTAATGAGATGACGTGGACAAGAGGGACAGTGATAGGACTGGTCAGAGATTGGCAAAAACAGTGACTTCAAAAAACCAGTTGTCACAATTGAAACTGGTACTGAGGAAGATTACAAAACTTTAAACAAAAGGTAAAATGCACATGTGCCCAGACTATGGGCATTAATCTATTTACATATTCTTAACAAGCAGTAAAGAAGCTAAAACAAACCATTCCTGACCCATTTGGTTGTTTTTAATAAAAAGTTTACAAATATTGTAAAATATCACCTCAAAGACTCTTGATTTGGATTCCAGGCAGTTTCTAATGCTTAAATAAGAAAAATTATTATTTTTTTTTTTTTGTTTTGTTCTATTTTTCCATGTTTCTAGGTGCTTCCTAAGTCTACATTCTAGGGAAAGGAAGTAACTTTAATGCCACACACCATCAGAGCCCAGTAGTCACAGTAGTGAGAGCAGCCTCAGTCTGACTTTGTCCAAGCCACACCCCACTGGGTGGGCTTCCTAATGCAGGCCATACATGGGTCGAATTCCAAACTAATTTTATTTTCAAAATCAGAAATGTTGTGTGTTTTGTGATCTGATGGTGCCACCATTGATTTTTAAATTTGACCAACCAAGCCTTCAATTTCACCTCACGTTGTTACAGAAAATAATGTTCGTGGCTGGGAATCTTCATTTTTTTTGTCTGGGAATTTTCTTTTTTTGCATTTATGCGCATTTCTTTTTGGATTATATTTCTTGCATGATTCTACCATCATTGATTACAAAATTTTTAATCTTTCCAAAATTTCCAATATGTCCGATCACTTCAATTTGATGGCCACATGAAAATCAGCCTTAGCTGCAGCCCACTAATGGTGCAAAATTCCAAAAAAATTCTTCGATAAGATTTTAGAAAGAAAATTCTTTTGATATGCAACCCATGTATGGCCGGCCTAAGTCCAGTTATGAGGTCCAGCCACAGCCAATTTAACAACAGCTAGGAAGGAGGATGACTAATCAGAATGGCAACTTGTCCCTGATGGTTATTTCTGAAACTCAACGTGCAATCTAACTTTAGGATATACATGTGTTTCAAAGATAAAAATATACATTTTTGGCATTGGTCTTTTTATTTTTTAAACTGTTTTGTCTTTTTTTATTTTATTTTTTTATAAATTCTCCAAGTTAGTTATAAAAAATGCTGATGTCACTTCCTGAGGGAGTCCACTGAATCTGTATATACATGTTCAGCTGACTTCAAATTACAGATGAGGCAATAGAGCACTAGTGATGGACATACATTGGCTGGGGCGGTTTGCGAACGTCAGCCACAAATTTTCTCAAATGCCAGCGAACCGCAAGTTTGCGGCAGGCCCCGTTGACTTTAATGGGAGGCGAACTTTAAAAACATTTGGGTCATATTTGCAGCCACAAAAGACTTACTAGCTGTGTATAAATAGTCCCACCACATGGACAATGTCATAACTGAAGTATTGCAATTGGAAAAGTTGCCCTAAAAAATTTTTTTTACAGCAATAAACATTTTTTTTTCCTAAATCAGCCAGAACTGACAGCAGCCGGTAAATACATGTCAAATACATATAGGGTTAATTCACACATCTGTAAAATGGGTCCGCATCCATTCCACAATTTGGCGGAACCTTTACAGACCCATTGAGTTCAAATTCCAGTCTGAAAAATTAGGCATTCACAGGATACAGAAGTAAGTGTCGGCCAGTATAGGCCCCAAAAATTAGCCCACATGGGTTTACCTGACAGCAAAGAATGTTGTATTCTGTCGCTGAAGGTACATTAGGCATTCACAGGATACAGAAGTGTTGGCCAGTAAAGGCCCCAAAAATTAGCCCACATGGGTTTACCTGACAGCTAAGAACGTAGTATTTGGTGGCTGGAGGTACATTAGGCATTCACAGGATACAGAAGTGTTGGCCAGTAAAGGCCCCAAAAATTAGCCCACATGGGTTTACCTGACAGCTAAGAACGTAGTATTTGGTGGCTGGAGGTACATTAGGCATTCACAGGATACAGAAGTAAGTGTCGGCCAGTATAGGCCCCAAAAATTAGCCCACATGGGTTTACCGGACAGCTAAGAACATTGTATTCTGTGGCTGAAGGTACATTAGGCATTCACAGGAGACAGAAGTGTCGGTCAGTATAGGCCCCAAAAATTAGCCCACATGCATTAACTTGACAGCTAAGAACATTGTATTCTGTGGCTGAAGGTACATTAGGCATTCACAGGATACAGAAGTGTCCGCCAGTATAGGACCCAAAAATTAGCCCACGTGGGTTTAACTGACAGCAAAGAACGTAGTATTCTGTGGCTGAAGGTCCATTAGGCATTCACAGGATAAATAAGTAAGTGTCGGCTATAAAAGGCCCCAAAAATTAGCACACATGGGTTTACCTGAAAGCTAAGAATGTAGTATTCTGTGGCTGAAGGTTCATTAGGCATTGACAGAAAAAATAATTGTCGGCCACGAAAGGCCCCAAAAATGAGGCATTCAATGGACATGAAATGCCTTTTATGCCGCTGTATTTAGTGAAGACAAGGACCAGGAATTGTTGTGGGTGGATGGCGGTCTGGCAGATATTTGTGCCCTGTCATGAGGAATTTTAATGAAACATGGTCTACTGGTCACATGTGTTGTATTCCTCAGAGATCCATGCCTCATTCATTTTTATAAATGTGAGGTAGTCTACGCTGTCATGAGCTAGGCGAGTGCGCTTATCAGTCATGATCCCACCTGCTGCGCTGAACGTCCTTTCGGATACGACACTGGACAGGGGGAAGGCCAACAGTTCCATTGCAATTTGTGCAAGCTCTGGCCAGAGGTCAAGCCTGCTCACCTAGTAGTCCAGGGGTTCATCACTCCTCAGAACATCCACATCGGCCGTTAACCCGATGAAGTCAGACACCTGTCGGTCTAGGCATTCCCTGATGCTGGATCCAGAGTACAGCTGTCGATGGTTCGGCTGAAAGAAGGATCTCATATCTTAAGTGACCAAGACATCTTCAAACTGCCCTCTTCTTGCAGGCGCTGTTGGATTGCTACCCGCAACTGTCTCTCTGTGACTGGAAATTCTTCTGCCAGAGCACGCAAAAGCAGAATGCAGCATTTCTCGCAGCAAGGCCTGGAAGTGCTGCATTCTCACCGCCCTCTGTGATGCTGGTAACATTTCCGCCATTTTTTGTTTGTACCGGGGGTCTAAGTACGTTACCTGCCACCCAGTACTGGTCCTTGCCCTTTATGCTTTTTATAGGGGGGTCCTCCTTAAAACACTTGAGCATGAAGGCCCCCATTCACAATAAACTGGAAGATAATCTCGTCCTTGTTCTCCTCCCCCCATCCACGTACAACACCAGGGATCCCAGACAGGTTTAAAGCATGCTCTTCTTGCTCCTTCTCATCCGCCCCGGCACTATCCTCCTCTGACTTCTCTTCAGAATCCTGTTTTTGACTTGTCTCAGATGGAGTAGCACCCCCTGGGAATTCATCCATCATTGCAACTTCCTCATCTTCCTGCTCCTTGACGGCTTGATCAGATCAATGACACGACGCAATGCACGCTCCAGAAAGAAGGCGTAAGGTACGATGTCACTGATGGCGCCCTGGCCGTAACTGACCAGTTTGGTGATCTCATCAAATGGCCACAGAAGTCTGCATGCGTCGCGCATGAGCAGCCACTGGCGAGGTGAAAAAAACCCAAGCTTCCCAGAACCTGTCCTGCCGCAGAGTTTATACAGGTAGTCGTTAACTGCACATTTCTGCTGGAGCAGCCTATCAAGCATATGCAACCTTGAGTTCCATCACGTCGGGCAGTCACAAATAAGACGCCTGACGGGCAGGTTGTGTCGCCGCTGAATCTCAGCAAGGCGAGCCATGGCTGTGTAAGATCTTCTGAAATGACCCGAGATTTTCCTGGCCTGTCGCAAGATGTCCTGCAACTCAGGGTATTTGGCAACGAATCGCTGCACGACCAAGTTCAGGATGTGTGCCATGCATTGCAGGTGTGTTATTTTGCCCTGTTCCAGTGCGCTCAGCAGATTGGCACCGTTTTCGCACACCACTTTACTAACTGTCAAATTGAGCGGTGTCAGCCACTGATCTGCCTGTGAACGCAAAGCTGAAAGGAGTGCAGGACCAGTGTGGGTCTTAGCTTCCAGGCACAACAGATGCAGCAACGTCTCACCTGGCATGTGGAATAGGTTCTGGGGATCTTGGGCGGCGCAGCGGAAGAGACTGTAGCAGCGGAAAAGGAGGAGTCAGCGAGGAGGAGAGGGAGGATGGAGGAGGAGGAGAAGAAGAGGCAGGCCTGCTTGCAACCCGTGGTGATAGAACCAAATCTACACGGGTGCCAAGGGGTTACATGCTTGACGGCCATCAGAAGGTTAACCCAGTGGGCAGTAAAAGTGATATACCTTCCCTGCCCGTGTTTGCTAGACCACTGGCACCGACACTGTGTGCCAGAGATATATTCACTTGCCGCTGAACATGGCCATACAGCTCTGGAATGCACTTCTGCGAGAAATATTTCCTGTCTGGGACCTTCTATTGTGGTGTTCCAATGGCCACAAATTTACAAAAGGCCTCAGAGTCCACCAGTTGATATGGCAGTAGTTGGCGGGCTATCAGTTCCGAAAAGCCAGCAGTCAAACTTTTGGCAAGAGGGTTGTCCGGCGTCATCATTTTTTTTACGCTCCAACATTTGGGCCACAGAAGCCTGCCTTTTTCCAGAACAACGTGACGAAGGCATCATGGAAGGTGGAGTGGAGGACAAATGTGAGGAGAGAGGAGAAGGAGAAGAGGCTGGACGGTGAGAGCCTGGAGTGTGGCTTTGTGGGTTCTGACGGTGTTGCTCCCACTGGGCTCGGTGATGGGAGTTCAGGTGCCTTCTTAAGGCGGTCATCCCTAGGTGAGTGTTGGGCTTACCGTGACTTATGCATTGACTTCAAAGGCTGCAGATGGCAACACTGTTGTCAGCAACGGACACATAAAAAAAGCCCACACTGCGGAGCCATGTGACGGTTTCCGGGGAGTGCCAGATGTGACTGTACATGGTTGATGGCTCGCTCCTGATACATTTGCAGTCTGCTTTGTACCTCTTGTGCAATGCAAGTTGCGCCTGCTTCTCCTCCCTATCTGCTGGTACATCTTTCCATCTGATCTCCCCTCCTCTTCCTCTCTTGTGGCCACCCACGTGACGTCCATAGACACGTCATCATCCACGTCACTTTCCCCATCACTAACATTCGAGATCTCGGAGTAGGCAGCAACAGCAGGGACCAACCTCATTGGGCTGATCTGGGTACTGTCGTCAGACTGCTGAGTGGCGGCTGTTGCTACCTTCACTTTCTGATCCGATGCCAAGAATGGCTGCGCATCGCAAATGTCTTGTGATGGATCGTAAAATAATTCCAGTGACTCAAGCAAAGGGTAGGTGGTGGTGGTGTTTGTGGTGGTGTCTTTGGGGGTGCACACAGCAGAGAGTGAAGAGGGTGCAGATAGAGAGGATGAGGAGGGTGCAGAAGAGGAAGGCTGAGTGAGCCACTCAACCAAGTCTGGTACGCCCTTTGACATAATCAAACGCACATTCTGAAACTTCACACTTTGGCTCCGGCCTACTGCTCCTGCCCTACCCCTACCACCCCTGCGTAAGTGTCTGCCTCTTCCTCTGCCTGTCATTTTTTAAATTACCCTGTGACAAGTCTCTAGAGAATCGCAGTATATCTGGAAAAAGGTATATAACACCCCGCTTCAATCTGTGGTATTGGGGGGCCACAGGTTTATCACTCCAGTTCTACAAATAATTGGCCAGTAACTGTTCTTACTGTGTGTAGCACAGTTAACACAGCAAAAGAGGCCAAATTTTTGAAGGACTAAAACACACTCTTAGAAAAGTATACTGTTAAATAACACCCCACTTCAATATGTGGTATTGGGGGGGGGGGGGCACTGGTTTATCACACCAGTTGTTCAAAACATTGGCCAGCGAGTTTGGCACTGTGTGTGTCAGAGTTAACACAGCAAAAGAGGCAATATTGTTGCAAGACACAAATACACTTATGAAAGTATACTCAGATAACACCCCACTTCAATATGTGGTATTCGGGGGCCACAGTTTTATCACACCAGTTCTACAAATAATTGGCCAGTAACTGTTGTCACTGTGTGTAGCACGGTTAATGCAGCAAAAGAGGCCACATTTTGCAGGACTACAATACACTCTTAGAAAAGTATACTGTTCAATATCACCCCACTTCAATATGTGGTATTGGGGAGCCACTGGTCTATCACACCAGTTATAATACATTAAAAGTGCTTTGTCACTGTTTGTAGTATTGCTGCAGCAACACTCAACACATAAGTCACAATGCTGCACATTGCACAATACAAATCCACTATAATATGCTTTCTATATTACAAAGTATATTATACGTGGATTACACCCCTATATAGTGCACTGCACACCTATACCAAATAGCAGCCCTTAAAATGACTTTTGTGGACCTTAACAGAGCGATTTGTTTCACTGGCAATCTCTGTCCCTGATGAACATAGCATACTGTACCTATACAAGGTAAATGCGTTGCACTAAATCATAAATAAATACATGTGATAATATGGTTCAACAATATAAAAAAAAATGTGAAAAAAGTCCATAAATTCCAAAAAAAGTGATGACAGTGCTAGATAAGCCCCTTAGGGTAAATATTATAAAGTCCACGTGTAAAAACAAATAATAGTGCTGTGATCAATTCATTCCAAAAGACTCCGTGATTATAAGGATCCGCTACCAGATATACAAGCCTCTCACCTCAGTATCTGACCCAGGAGCCACCCGGGGTCAGAAACAGCAGTCCCCTGCGGGGGGGGGGGGGGGGGATATAAAGCCAGCAAAACGATAATATCTCCGGCGAGTCCAGGATCATGAAGCCCATAAATCCATAAAACCGAATGAATATGAGGACAGAAAACAAACACAATCTAATGCTCTCTGTCTATAAATCAATCAGCAAATGTTTATTTGAAGAAAGGGGTACTCACAATACACTCAATGGAGTCAGGCAATGGCCTTTCAGCCCTTGCTGAAGAAGTCACAGCCCTTAGCGCCAACGTAACGCATAAAGGGGGGTGGAGCTGTGCTGCGGACATCACTCCCTTTCCTCTCTCGCTTGGAGACTTGTTTGTTTGCCTTGCCTGACTCCATTGAGTATATTGTGAGTACCCCTTTCTTCAAATAAATGTTTGCTGATTGAATTATAGACAGAGAACACTAGATTGTGTTTGTTTTCTTTCCTCATATTCATCCGGTTTTATGGATTTATGGGCTTAGGCAGCCTTTCCTGACGTTAAAGTGAAATTCCAGGATAAAACTATCTACTCTTAAAGCTGCTCCTACTCTACTTCTAACACCTATAATAACTACCCTTTAGAAGAATCTGCATATACTTAACTATACTCAGTTACATGCACTCCTCTGTGTCAGCCTGCGCCAGCTACAGGGGAAAGGAGAGAGCACCCCAACAATGGCTGGAATGTCTGAGAGGTGACATCATCCATAGGCTTACTATGGGCCATTCATTGCCAATGCTTCCTCCTCTCTCTTGAAGCTGCTGCTAGCTGAGAGCAATGAGCCTATCGCATGACCAGAGTGGAGTGACCTAGGACCTAGATAGGCAAGTATAAGGATCTTTTTTCTACAGGGTAGTTTTTATAGATGTTAGAAGGGGGAGGGAGCAGTTTTAAGATTAGATAATTTTATCCCAGAATTTCACTTTAACCCTTTTGCTAGGAGGTCCGTACAGCATATGGACCTACAGCTGGCCAGGTCCATACGTCGTGCAGACCTCATTTCTCTTTCTGCTATAAGCTCATGGTCACTGAGTGACCATGAACTTATAGCATTATAATTCAGCAGATGCTGATGAAGCCACTGATCAGAGCAATTTACTCAAAATGTGACACCCCCCCTTTGGCTGCTGCTCTGCCGCTGTGTCTCCTGCTCCTCCATTTGCCTATGCTGACATCTAAGGTGCCCCCACCCTCACTCTAACTCTCCCTTTCCCTGCCTTAGCCTTTGCTCTGCTGATTCCTGCTGAGCAGGCAAATGACAGGTCCGTCTCCAATCACTGTGCAGAGATGAACCTGTCAGAGCCCTGCTCTCCTCTATGGGGAGATCGGATGAAGCCTGTCCCGTTTTCATCCAATCCCATTCGATCTGACCCGCTTTGTTTTCAGCAAATCTTGTCAGGTCAAGACAATCTGCCACCCAATAGAGCAGAATGGGTGGCCTGATCGGGTCCGCTTGAAAGGGGCCAAAATCTCCCTTGCCTCTGAAGCCCAATCCACATTCCACCCAAACAGGGAAGCTCTGCTTGTTTTCATCCTCCCCATCTCCAAAGCCACATTTGGTACTTTTTTTTTGGGGGGGGGGGTACCTGGTTTTGACAGGTATCTGCTCCCACTTTCGGGGTACCCACTCCCACGTCTGGTAAGACTGCCGCAGCAATCTACTAAGCTGTTTGGCCCCCTAATCCTTCCCCCTGCAGCCTTCTGAGACACACAGAAGAATGCAAGACCATTCACAAAGCGCAGTGTGACTCAATCATGCGCAGAAGGAAACAAACTGTGAAGCCTCAAGGTTTCACTGCCGGTTTCCCTTAGTGAAAATGCCGGCACCTGGACCCGAAGCTGATTGAAGAATCGGCTCGGGTGTTGACATCACTGGATCCCTGGACAGGTAAGTGTCCTTGTATGAAAAGTAGCTGCTGACTTTTAATTTTTTGGGAGGAGACTGAAGCTCCTCTTTAGGGGCGGGGGGCATTTGGCAGGCGGCAAGAACACAGCTCAACCATGCATTTTTGCTGCCCCCAACTCCAATTCTAAACAAGATCAAAGGCCTTGATCACACGGGGCATACTACAGCGAGGCCATGTTTAGCTGCACAGGTGTTTCTTGCATTCCTGTGCAGGCAGTCCTATTCATATCTGTTGGGACGCAGTTGGTGCATTGAGACAGCTATTGCTCCCAACTTGACATTCATGTCCCTGAACTCACACTGTCTGCATTTGGGTCAGTAGCACCTTCGTTTTATTCTATGGGTCATATGCTTTTGGAAAATGTATGGTCTGGGGTTCCTTATCAAAAATCTGAAAGCCGCAAGTGAAAAATGAAAACCTCCAAAATTTTTCAGACATTTTTGAGTACGTTTGAGTGTGTTTAATTTTTGCCATTTCGCAAAAAGGCGCAATTTAAAATTGACAAATATGAGTTATTTTTTAATAATACAGGTTAAGCTTTTATATTTAGTACGAATTTAACAGAAATGTTGTAAAATTTGCTGTGTTGGTATCTGCTAATAATGATTTTAGTAAACTTTTTGTGAAAATATAATTTTGATAAACATTTGCGCAAATATCCCGGGGCCTTAAAACACAATAGCACCTTATTTTTATTCTACAGGTCATGTGCTTTCAGAAAATATAAGGTTTGGGGGGTCTTTCACAAATTCTAAAAGCTGTAAAGGAAAAATGAAAAACTTTGAGAAATTTGGATATTTACATTTTTACGTACGTTCGATTTTCACAATGCAAAAATTACATATATTTGTTATTTATTAACTCCAAATAGGTTAAGCTTTTATGTTTAGTAGGAATTTAGCAGGAATTGTGTAAAATTAGCGGTGTTTTTTCTGCTAATAATAGTTTGTGTATTTTTAGCAAACATATTGTTTTGAAAACATTTGCACAAATTTTGCGGGGCCTTAAGAATCAGTAGCACCTTTTTTTTTTTTTTTTTATTCTACAGGTCAGGTGCTTTCAGAAAATATATGGTTTGAGGGGTCTTTTACAAAATCTTAAAGCTGTAAGGGAAAATGAAAATCTTTAAATCTTTAGAGAGATTTGGATATTTACACTTTTGCATCAGTTCGATTTTCACCATTTCTCAAAAAGGCGCAACTTAAAGTTACAAATAATTGGTATTTATTAACTAAATACTGGTTAAGCTTTTATATTTAGTAGGAATTTTGTACACTTTGCTGTGTTTTTATCTGCCAATAGTGATTTTAGTGTATTTTTAGCAAAAATATTGTTTTAATAAACATTTGTGCAAATATCATGGGGCCTTAAAAATCAGTAGTACCTTCTTTTTATTCTACTGGTTCTGTGCTTTCAGAAAGTATATGGTTTGGGGAGTATTTTAAAAACTGTGAAATCTATTTAGTGAAAAATAAAAAGGCAATGGAAAAATTGCAAAAATGGTCCGGCCATGATCTTAGCTGCAGGGTGGGTAAAATCCTGTAGTGGACCGAATGTGGCCCTCAGGCTGTAATTTTGAGAACCCTGGTGTATGAGTTATATAATCAACAAAACTGAGATGATTCTATAGGGTGAAAAGACATACTGGAAATTGTGAAAGTTGTGGGAACAGCAGGTGAGGGGAAATTTGCTAAAATGTGAGAGTGCAAAATCGGGTGCAGCTCTATATAGAAACCAATTATCTTCCAGGTTTTATTGTCAAAGCTTAATTTAACAAGCTGAAGTAAGAAGCTGATTGGCTTCCATGCAGAGCTGCATCAGATTCTGAGTGCTCCAGTTTTAGTAAATCCCCCCCCCCCCCCCATGTGTCACTAATGCCAGTGTCCTAAGTAATGATACTGGCATTATATTCTCTACTTTATCAAAGTAAATATTTGCTTAGTGCACACTCACTTTAATCAATCCATTAGGTGCTAGCAAAAATACATTTTTTAAATTTCCCTCACACATTGTGTATTCACAGTGAACACAGCTTTACCTTATTCTGGTAACTAAGTGAACTTTTTCGTTTCAATTCAAAGTGAATGTGTACTTTGCTAGATGACCTGCCTCTACTCCTTTAATAAAATCAACCCTACTGAGAGATTGACCTGTGATGATGAGCACAGTGGCTGGGGAGGGAGGGCGTGCACTAAGGAAGGAGTGTCCAGTGTGGCCAGTATGCCCACCATCATACTCTTAGCACTCTTCCTCTGTACATACTGACCACCCTCATATCCTAAGCACTCCTCCCCAGTACATACTACCCAATGTCATATCCTTAGCATTTACCTCCTGTTCAGATTGTACACCATCATATCTTCAGCACCCCCACCCGCGCCAAGTCCGCACTTACCCCATCCAGGTTGCGGGTGGCTTCCCCAGTTTCTCCTTATGGCCAATCTGGTCTTAAGACCCGCTTCCTGTCCTGATTGGCCAAGAGGAGCAGCAGGAAGACAATAGCGAACGTTGATTTGCTAATGTCACAAGTGGGTGGGCACTGCACCCGAACCCGATGTTTTTGAAGACAATTAGAGCCTCTGGCTCTAATCATGTGCCTAAAAAAAAAAAAAAAAAAAAAAGCTTGTAGAAATCTATGCATCCGGAACCCCCCATGGAGATTAGGGGTACGGCGCATAGAGATTAGAGGGGCGGCGTTCCTTATGGACCAGCTGCTGCTGGTACATACTATCCACCATCATATCCTCTGCATTTCTCTCCTGCACATTCCATCATGCCCTCCACACTCCTCCCCTGTACATACTGCTGTAACGCTCCTGCGTTTCTTATATGGTTTGGATTTTCAGCTGCAGAAATAGATCCACTACAGTAGTCATGTAAGAGATATGCTGAGATACCATTCCCAACCTCAATGAATCATCATGTGTGGAAGGTCTTATTTCAGCCAGTAAATACACACAGTTAGCAAGCTGGTTCCTAGAATGACTTTATGTATGTGGTAACACAATGATGAAGGTTGAGGGATAGGTTGAGTGGAGGTGATAGGTGATAGACACTTGAAGGTGAGACAGTAGCAGATGGATGCAGGAAGGTTTAGCAATGTTGTATGATAGCAGATGATAGAATAGCAGGTGGACATACAAAAGAGATCAACCCAGTGCAGAAAAGTAGCAGTAGTCTCAAGAGCTAGCAATCTAGTTTATGCAGATGTAATAAACAGTCTTTACTATGCAGAGCTAGATAGTGTAAGCTTAGTATAAGTTTATAGAGAATTCCCCTGCGGGGTACTTAGCACTATTAGCGATACAGCCGAAGGGTGGTTCAGGAGAGGCGGATGATCCAGTAGCGGGATAAAGGGATCAGCGCAGCGAGGTTCCGTCAGCGAAGTAAGCTTGCAAGCATGGAAGCTTCAAGCAAGGTTAGCATCCAAGTAAGGGTGTTTGAACGAACACATGTGAGTGAGAACCGACGCCTTAAATAGCCATCTAGTCCGGCGCTGAGTGATGACAGCTCCAGTCTTAAAGGTGTATGCGCACCTTTCCAAAAGTAAATGGTAGGGCGCATACACTTGTGGAAAGTGTAATTTAGGGTACCAAAGGTACCGGAACATTACAATACCCCCCCCTTAAGGCCTGCTCCTGAAGGCCTCTGGAGCTGGTTTGTCTGGGTATCTCGCATGAAAATTGCGGATTAATCTAGGGGCATGTATGTCAGAGGTGTTTAGCCAGGTGTCGTCTTGGGGCCCATAGTTCTTCCATCTAACCAAGTACTGAAGTTTTCTTCTGTAGATACGAGAATCCAGAATCTCTTTTATCTCGTATTCTTCTCCACCTTCAACTTGTACAGGAGGGGGAGGTGGAATATTAGGCCTTATTCCTTGGTCCGGAACATGGGGTTTTAGTAGCGACACATGGAAAATGGGATGGATTTTTAGGTCCATTGGCAATGTAAGCTGCACTGCAGCTTTTCCAATAAGTTTCTTGATTGGGAAAGGTCCCAAGAACAGAGGTCCAAGCTTTTTGCTAGGGATCTTCAGTCTCAAGTTTTTTGTTGAGAGCCAAACGAGGTCCCCGATAGTATACTGTGGAGAAGGTCTTCTACGAAGATCATAGTACTTCTTTTGTTGACTGTGAGCGTGTGCAATGGTAGTATTTAGTAAACCCAGAGAATCCTTTATTTGGGAAAGATAGTCTGAGGCTACTGGGTTATTTGAAGGAAGGATGCGTGGAGGGAGAATAGAGGGATGGAACCCATAGTTCAAGTAGAACGGACTCTGCTTGGTTGTACTGTGAGTTGCGTTGTTGTAGGCAAATTCTGCCAGGGGGAGAAGATCCAACCAATCATCCTGTTGGTAAGAAGTGTAACAACGTAAATGCTGCTCGATGCATTTTTTGACTCTTTCAGTCTGTCCGTTGGTCTGCGGATGGTAAGGAGAAGTGAGCTTCCGCTCGATCCGTAGTATGTGACATAGTTCTTGCCAGAATTTAGAAATAAATTGGGATCCACGGTCAGACAAAAGAGTTTTTGGGATACCATGTAATCTGAAGACATGTTTCATCAGGAGTTCTGCCGTTTGTTTGGACGAAGGTAGTCTGCGAATAGCAATGAAATGTGCCATCTTTGTCAGATGGTCCACTGACACCAAGATGGTATTAAATCCTTTGGAAGGAGGCAATTCTACGATGAAGTCCAATGACAGAACCTCCCATGGAGTTTGGGGTATTGGTAGACTGCATAGTAGACCGGATGGTCTCGTAGTGTCAATTTTGGACCTGGCACAGACATTGCATGAAGAGACGAATTTTTGTATAGATGTTTTCATGTCAGGCCACCAGAATTGCCGAGAAATCAAATTGAAAGTCTTTGTCATACCCATATGTCCTGCCATAGGCACATCATGCGATAATTCCAAGATCTTGGTGCGTAGGGTAGGTGGTATGTAAAGTTCGTCGTTGTAGTAGAGGAAGCCTTCTGCATCAGTATTTAGTTGTGGTGGGGGTGAATCCAACCTTATACCATGCAGAACCTCTTCCTTCAAGGAACGGACAACTCCAATAATGCGTTTGTGAGGTATTATAGGAACGGAAGGAATTTCAAAGTAGTTTTCTTCAGTTAGTCGTGATAGTGCATCCGCCTTTTTGTTCTTATCTGCAGGTGTGTAGGTCACTAGGAAGTTAAACCTTAGAAAGAATAGTGACCATCGTACCTGTCGATGCGAGAGAGTTTTGCTAGTCTGAAGATATTGGAGGTTTTTATGGTCCGTGTATATAATTATTGGTAATTGGGTGCCTTCGAGTAAATGTCGCCAATTCTCCAGAGCCAATTTTATAGCAAGCAGTTCCTTCTCACCCATGGGGTAATTTATCTCGGGACTGCTCAGGGATTTAGAAAAAAAGGCTACTGGATGAAGTGGTGAAGTGGGGGTAGGTCGTTGGGAGAGTATTGCTCCTACTGCCAGGTTTGACGCATCTACCTCCAGAATGTATTGGAGGGATGGGTCTGGATGGCGTAATATGGGAGCGGAAGTAAACCTTGTCTTTAACAAGTGGAAAGCCTTATTTGCTTCTTCTGACCATTTAAATGGTATTTTTATGCTAGTGAGCTGTGTGAGGGGTCTCACAATAGCAGAAAAGTTTTTTATGAACTTCCTGTAGAAATTTGAAAATCCCAGGAATCGCTGTAGCGCCTTGCGTGTAGTTGGTGTAGGCCAATCCTGAATGCAGGATATTTTACTCATGTCCATCTCGATTCCTGTTTTGGATATGATGTAGCCTAGAAAGAGTACCTCATCTTTATGGAACAAGCATTTCTTCAGCTTCACATAAAGATTATGTGCAAGCAATCTCGATAATACAAGTCTTACATGTCTTATGTGTTCAGACAGGGTCCGTGAATATATAAGTATATCGTCCAGATATACCACAACACAGACATCTAGTAAGTCTTTAAAAATATCGTTTATAAATCGTTGGAAAACTGCCGGGGCATTGCATAGGCCGAATGGCATCACAAGATATTCGAACAATCCATATCTAGTTCTGAACGCAGTCTTCCACTAGTGTCCATCACGGATTCGAATGAGATTGTATGCTCCTTTCAGGTCTAATTTTGAAAAATAGGTAGCTCCACGCACCTGCTCAATGAGCTCAGGGATAAGCGGTAGAGGATAGCGATCTTTTATTGTGATAGCATTCAATTTCCTGTAGTCGATGATAGGTCTGAGACTTGAATCTTTATTGCGAACAAAAAAGAGTCCTGCTGCTGTGGAAGAAGTGGAAGGTCTAATAAAACCTTTTTCCAAGTTCTCATCCAAATAGGTTTTGAGATGGGCAAGTTCATCCTGTGAAAGAGGATAAACATGACCGAACGGCAATTTGCTATTTGGGAGTAGATCAATGCTACAATCATAGTCTCGATGAGGAGGTAATGCTTGAGCATTTTTCTCAAGAAAAACCTCAGAAAGATCCTGATAACATAGTGGTGCAATCTCATCTGTCACCACAGACAGAATCTTCCTGGAAAACGGGAGGTTACACGTTTCCTCGCAATAACAAGAAGGGAAGGTCAAGGACCGTTTCTTCCAATCTATGGTTGGTTGGTGTGTGTGCAACCAGGGAAGTCCCAACACAATGGGAAAGTGGGGTGATGGTATTAAATCGAAGGTAGAAGTCTCCCTATGAGACTCGTTAATAGTGACTAGAAGTGCTTGTGTCTGATCGGTGATCGGACCAGAGGATAACGGAACACCGGTAATAAGACTTACTGAGACAGGTTTGAGTTTAGAAATAATAGGAATTTTATTTAAAGCAGCAAAACATATATCCATATAATTTCCACAAGATCCTGTGTCAATCATGGCCTTAGTAGTAATCCTGTTCTGGTCCCACTGTAATGTCAACAAAACAGAAATGTAGGGGTTAGTGAATGAAGTTGTCAATCCTCCTAGGGAGACATGTGAACACTCACCCTTCTTTTTGTGGACTAGGGGGCAGACGTTTATCTTGTGATCCGGGGATGCACAGTACAAGCAGAGATTTTCATTTAGTCTTTTGGCTTTTTCCATAGTTGATAGCGGTGGGCGTATGGTTCCTACCTCCATAGGAACGGCCAGACTCCGAGAGGAAACGGATAATGGCATTCCCATCTTTTCAGCCTTTCTTTCTCGTAGTCTTCTATCTATGGTAATACTGAGTTGTATTAATGCATCCAGGGTTTTTGGCAGATCCGCTCGGGCGAGCTCGTCCTTAACGGCTTCTGATAGGCCAAGCCTAAATTGGGTTTTCAGAGATGCATCATTCCATTCGGAATCAAGGGTCCATCTCTTGAACTCTGCGACAAAGTCTTCTACAGGCCTGCTTCCTTGTTTCAAGGATCTTAACTGAAGATCAGCAGTACTCTGCCTATTGGGGTCATCATATAGGCTAGTGAGCTCTGCCAGGAACAAGGCATAGGAGTTGAGAAGCTGGTCGTTTTTCTCAAAAAGAGAATCTGCCCAGGCTCGAGGATCGCTTGATAGGTAAGAAATAATAGTACAAACCTTAATGTGATCAGTAAGGTAGGTACGAGGTTTTAGCAAAAAAAAGTAACTCACATGCGTTTTTAAATTCGCGAAATTTTTTGCGATCGCCTGTAAATACCAAAGGGGGATTTATCTTGGGTTCAGGGGACTGAGCAGAGGTAAGTTGTGTCAGTCTAATTACCTGCTGCGACAGAGCCTGACTGTCTTCTTTTAATTCAGCAAGTGCGTGTATTAACGCAGATACTTGCTGTTTTAATTGTGTCACCTGAGTGGTTATTTCTGCTGAATCCATTTTTTAGGTTCGTTCAATCTGTAACGCTCCTGCGTTTCTTATATGGTGTGGATTTTCAGCTGCAGAAATAGATCCACGTCAGTAGTCATGTAAGAGATATGCTGAGATACCATTCCCAACCTCAATGACTCATCATGTGTGGAAGGTCTTATTTCAGCCAGTAAATACACACAGTTAGCAAGCTGGTTCCTAGAATGACTTTATGTATGTGGTAACACAATGATGAAGGTTGAGGGATAGGTTGAGTGGAGGTGATAGGTGATAGACACTTGAAGGTGAGACAGTAGCAGATGGATGCAGGAAGGTTTAGCAATGTTGTATGATAGCAGATGATAAAATAGCAGGTGGACATACAAAAGAGATCAACCCAGTGCAGAAAAGTAGCAGTAGTCTCAAGAGCTAGCAATCTAGTTTATGCAGATGTAATAAACAGTCTTTACTATGCAGAGCTAGATAGTGTAAGCTTAGTATAAGTTTATAGAGAATTCCCCTGCGGGGTACTTAGCACTATTAGCGATACAGCCGAAGGGTGGTTCAGGAGAGGCGGATGATCCAGTAGCGGGATAAAGGGATCAGCGCAGCGAGGTTCCGTCAGCGAAGTAAGCTTGCAAGCATGGAAGCTTCAAGCAAGGTTAGCATCCAAGTAAGGGTGTTTGAACGAACACATGTGAGTGAGAACCGACGCCTTAAATAGCCATCTAGTCCGGCGCTGAGTGATGACAGCTCCAGTCTTAAAGGTGTATGCGCACCTTTCCAAAAGTAAATGGTAGGGCGCATACACTTGTGGAAAGTGTAATTTAGGTTACCAAAGGTACCGGAACATTACAACTGCCCACCGTCATTGCCTCTGCATTCCTCCTCTTTACATACTGTCTGCTGTCATACTCGCCACACTCCTCTTCTACACATGGTACCCACTGTCATACCATCTACATTCCTCTCCTTCACATACTGGCCGCTGTCATACTTTGCGCACTTCTCTCCTTCACATACTGCCCACTGTCATGCCCTCCACACACTTTCTCTGCACATACTGCCCAACGCTTTACTGTCTACACCTCATTTATGCACATGCTTCCCTCTGCCATACCCCTTACACTTCTCCTCCAAACATCTCACCCACTTAAAGAGTTCTTCAACCTTACTTCTTATTTCTCTAACCTTGTCTGTTCTGCATCAGGCACACTTTTGCTAGTACACTTTAATAAGAAACTAGGAAAGTATAGTTTATTGCTAAGGAGTGAATATCTTGAGTAAGTATTGCAGTGTTTTTTCTCATATTTCTGCAAACTCTCTAGATTTTTATTTGTGCACATAAGATGACCTTAAAGAAAGTTCTCTAATTCTTGCTAAGCACCAGGCAGCCAGCATGACTTTTTTCCCCCCTCTTATTCCCACAGCCTCAATGTTTCAAACAATCCTAGCATGGCTGCATTAAATATGTACGCCTTCTAAAGCACTGGCATGATTGCTTTAAGATTTGAGAGCTCACAATGTTCACAAAGACTTTTATATCTCCTCCAAGGCAAAAAGCAGAACAAACAAATGTAAAATGGATTGTTACACTGCCACTTTTGCTAAAAAAGAGATGTTTATGCAAAAAAGGATTCAACGAATTTGATTCTCATATAAATGGTTATAGGAAAATCTAATTTCATTTTATAGTCATGTTGATTTTTAAGACACACGTTTCTGCTGTATACTTTAAAAAAAATGCAATGATACATTGACTTAGTAATATGGTACAAATGATACAGATCAGAAGCCGTGTAGGTTGTGAGTTTATTAACTTTGTGTGTACATTGTTGTGTTACACAATCACGGTCATTCAGTGAAGCAGAGACAAACTGATGTTGTTATTCATAATTTTAGGCTAGGTTCACACTGTTGCAGTATGTTATTCCAAAATGGCACAGGAGTAACTAACACCACAAGGGTAAGGCATTCCTAAAGGGACCAGTACCCTTATGCCCCATACACACGTGCAGATTATCTGCAGACTTTTGTCTGCAGACTTACCTTTTCTATGTAGTGCAAGGGCCTGCCGGATTGCATACAAATTGAAAGTGTTTAGGTTTGACCTCATATTATATGGTTTTGGTAAGTCTGCAGACAAAAGTCTGCAGATAATCTGCGTGTGTGTATGGGGCATTATCCTCCAAGAAGCATGCCCAACAGGATACAAGTACCCTAATGAGTGGAAGACCTGCAAGCCTCGTTCACTATACAACAACTGGAGACAACAATTTGGATATGATTACACATGCGCTGTATCATATCACTTAGGTGAGAGCTCTGTGAGCACAGAGGTGATGGGAAGTGGTCATAAAAGCACTGGAAAATTTCTCCAATAAGGATTTCACAGCACTCTTTGATGAAATGTCACATTATGTTGAATTACAACAACAAACATGATTGATAATATGAACTGGCACGATTGATATGTGGGGATGAATTGAATATCAGTCTACATTTTAATTGCTATTGCATTAGCACATTGTTTCTTCAGTTTGATGGTATTTATATGTGGTTTATATAGAGATTGGTAGTGCGGCACTAATTTTTATATAGCACTTTTAAGAATTGTGGTAATACAATTGTGTGCAAACAGCCACCATGACACATATTCGTTTATTTTATTTTTCTATTTACTTTCTTATCATATTTGGGAGACCATTGAATATGGGTATATGGCATTGTATTTGAATTGGTAGCACAGGAGTAATTCACTTACACATGCTGCATGCTACAGTGCATTATGGTAAACCAGCCCGTTAAATGGAAAGAGCTGCCTAAAGCACTAAAATGCACTGAAAAAGGTGCATGTAAATATTTTTGTAATGCAGCACACCACATGGTAGGGTGCTACTGTACGGTATAGTGTACTGCAGCGCACACCCATTGGCAAGGTGCATTGAGGTACCATTAGGAATAAATACCATGCAAATGCACCAAACAAGCATATTACCACAGTGTAACAGTGCTAACTTAGCCCTACACATGTGGCCAGGGAGAACTGAATGTTATTGAGGAAATGCCAAAAAATACTTTGTTTTGACTCTTACCCATTGTTAGATTTATTCAAAATTTATGTAAGACATATACATAATATTTTTTAACCAATGTATTGATTGGATTTGTCATTTTTAGCTTCTGTTTGGTGGTGCCTTCATTTGCTTGTTTTGTTAACTTCAGGACTGAACATGTATGACCAAAGTGCATGCTACTTGAATTCTGCTGTCTACTTTTAATGTATTAAAAAATTCCACCCCATGTGCTTTCTCAAGCTATTGCAGTTTTTTTTTATGAAGCTGAGATGTGGGTTTTTGCAACCTTTGGTTCATCCTGGACACTAACATGCTGGAAAACATGCAAAAGTGTGCACATTTTAGAGGGTTGGTGCTTGAGTGAACATGAACTTTCAGCAGCTGGAAACAAGTACATGTGCTTAAGCCCTGGTTCACATTGATGCTATTTTGAAATCATGCTACTTCACTTTAAGTAGCATGATTTCAAAGTAGCAGGTCAGCTCAATGCTACTTGGCGACATCTGTGCAGCTTCATGTATAGATTTCTATTAAAGTCATACCTGAAATTGGCAAAAGTAGCGCAGGAATTACTTTTGCTACAAAGTCAGCGTCATACCAATTGTAACGGTGCCATTGCTGGCAATAGGCTGTGACTTGTCATGCAATTTGACCTGTCAACTCTCATGACAGGTCACTCCAATGTGAACGAGGGCTAAACCATAATTGAGCATTTACATTTTTTTGAATAGGTAGCATTTGTGACACAGATAGCACCCATGCTGTATTCCAAGACAAACACGACCAGTATTTAACTATCAATTAAATATGGCAGGTCCCATCTAGAGAAAATAAAAAAAAATGTAATTCAATTGAACTCTTCTCTCTGATGTGTTTATTCAGTAATAATAATTAGGCAGCATATCCTAATTATCTGTTATTATTAATATTATTATTTTTATAATACAGGATTTATAAGCACCAACGGTATACACAGCGCTTTACAAAATAGAGAGAGAAAGCTTAAAACCTTAAAGGGAGAGTCAATGATACAAACGATAATTAATGTTAGAGATATACAGATAAAGAAAGTAAAAGTATGGTTTATTAGTTAGCTGCATGATAGACCTGCCTAAAGAGATGGGTTTTTATGGGTTGACTAAAGGCAGACAGAGTAGGAGATAGTTGAACAGATTGTGATAAGGAGTTCTGAAGGATTGGCACAGACTCTGAAAAAGTCCTGAAGGCGAGCATGGGGGAAAGTGAAAAGGGAGATGGAGAGCAGTAAGTCTTGTAAGGAGTCAAGAGAACAGTTTGGGTGATATTTTGAGACAAGTGGCTTAGCTCAGGGCAGAGTTGTGGGTGGTTTTGTAGGTTGTTGTTAGTTGAATTGTATAAGTTGTGTGAGCAATAACCAGTAAAGGGATTGGCAGAGAGGAGTAGCAAACATTGAGCAGTTGCTAAGGCGGATGAGTCTGGCAGCAGCATTCATGATAGACTAAAGAGGGGGTAGCCTGTGTAAAGGTAGGCTAATTCATCTCTCAAAGTTTTGTTGCTGTCTGTGCTTTCTTGGGAGATGTTTCCCCCTTTTCTTGCCCCAGCAACAAGGATCAAACAAAACAGGAACTTTTGAAATCTCTCCAAATGCAGAAACAGCTTCAAAGACATGTTTGGAAGAGTCAGGAAAGGTTACAATTCCTGTGATTTTTACTGTTGTCTGTTTCTTTCTATCCCAGGAACACGACTTGTACTTGTTCTGGTTCTGCTGTCACAGGGATAAAATGTAGAGGAAAGTATATCCATCAAAATCACAGATGTAAAGAAAACTCTAAAAATTGTCCTAAGAAGTGGTGGACATAGCCAGCCGAGGGCCCCTATACTATAACAATCCCCCCCCCCCCACCCACTCCCTATTAAACCACTGACCATAAGTATTTTTTGTGACAGCCTGAACTCACACATAGTTCATTATATATTATTTAATTCAATTATATATTACTATTAGACATGTGCAATGTTTTGTTGTGAATACAATTTCTGACAACATTTTTGTTATTCAGAGATTCTGATATACTACACAATAGGTATGAAACCATTACATAGTGAAATAAGGCCTCTTTCACATATGGCGCTTTATGATCTCAGGCACAATAGATGCGATTCTGTCTTTGATTTCAAATCACACTGCAATAATGACAAAACACACCACATGTGTTCAGGTGCCTTTTTTTTCAATAGCACCTTAATGGGGTGCAGGTTTGCCATGATTGTCTAGCAATAAAGCAATGATTGCCATGATTGTCTAGTAATAACTTGAAGCTTGTCACCCTGAAGAAGCCCCTGCTCCATTACATGCCATTGAAAATGAATTGCACCCAAACACACATGGCATGTTTTGTCATTATTGCAGTGAGATTTGGGATTGTGGACAGAATCGCAATTATTCTACCCTAGATCCCAAAACGCCAGATGTGAACAGGGCCTAAATAGTTACAGTAAGGTGTAAAAGTATAATAAAATGACTCCTAAGTATTGTCTTTGAGTTTTATGGAGGTGGGAATCTCTGAGTCAATCTCTGAGTCATAAAATAATAAATGAATCGGAATCTTCCGAAATAACTTTAGAAAATACAAATGGATTCTGAATGACGAATATATGAACAAGTGTGAATATACTAAAAAAAATTTGAAAATTAATCATTCTACCATAACGAATATGACGAAACAAAATGATTAACTTAACAAATTAACCTGAAAGAAAACAAAATTTTCCATTGTGCACATCTCTAATCCCTAGGGTAAAAAAGTGAGTGCATTATTCAGGTTCAGTCCTACTAGTGTCAAGTGGGAATGGAAGAATCTTCCCGAATGTCTCAGTGTCAGTAACATAGTAAGTACTCTCCTTGAAATATACAAACCAGAAGCACCATTAGGGCATTATCTGCTCTAGAAGTGTCCAGTTCTATGGGAGAGTGGGAGAAAGTGTTAAAGCACCTATCTGACCCACATCTAGTATAAACAAAACATAGTCCCAGAGGGCCCTTGTGCAGCTGCATAGTTTGAACAAATGTCTGTTCGCCCCTGGTTCCAACCACCCTTCCATACTTTACTTTTTTTTTTTTTTTTTTTGTAAAGGGGGTTACCCTAAGGGGAAAGCTTAAATAAAGAGCATAAAATGAAATAAAGGAGACACAAAAGCCTTCAATAAAATACACATACATGCACGCACACACACGCATTTGTTGTCTGAATGGATTTAGTAAGCGTGTAATTTATGTGAGTGTATTACAATGTTGTATGTGAATATATGCGTACACTAAATAGCGATTCTAATCAGTGCTTCAGCGGCGTTGTGTTGTTTTTGGCTGGTGTTCGAGCATTATACAATAATTATTCATGGTTGGCTAATGGTCCTTTAGGTCTTCTTAGATCAGGGTTTGAAGCAAGCTGTTTTAATAACAACTACTCACCTACACGTTTTCTTGTTAATCATTCACTTGTTACTTCTATAACTACTTTTTTGACACTTGCCCAACACCTAAAATAACAATGTATCTAATATTTACTGCTAAGTAGGTTATAGGCCTCAGGAAACATTAACATTCACCTCTGTTAATATTTTATATATATACAGTATCTCACAAAAGTGAGCACACCCTTTACATTTTTGTAAATATTTTATTACATCTTTTCATGTAACAACACTGAAGAAATTTCACTTTGCTGCAATGTAATGTAGTGAGTGTACAACTTGTATAACAGTGTAAATTTGCTGTCCCCTCAAAATAACTCAACACACAGCCATTAATGTCTAAATCACTGGCAACAAAAGTGAGTACACCTCTAAGTTAAAATATCCAAATTGGGCCCAAAGTGTCAATATTTTGTGTGGCCACCATTATTTTCCAGCCCTACCTTAACCTTCTTGGGCATGGAGTTCACAGGTTCACAAGTTGCCACTGGAGTCCTCGTCCACTCCTCCATGATGACATCACAGTGCTGGTGGATGTTAGAGACCTTGCGCTCCTCTACCTTCTGTTTGAGGATGCCCCACAGATGCTCAATAGGGTTTTGGTCTGGAGACATGCTTGGCTAGTCCATCACCTTTACCCTCAGCTTCTTTAGCAAGGCAGTGGATGTCTTGGAGGTGTGTTTGGGGTCGTTATCATGTTGGAATACTGCCTAGCAGCCCAGTCTCTGAGGGGAGGGGGCCACGCTCTGCTTCAGTATGCCATAGTCGTTATCATGTCGGAATGATGCCTAGCAGCCCAGTCTCTGAGGGGAGGGGGTCATGCTCTGCTTCAGTATGCCATAGTATATGTACTATGGCATACTGAAGCAGAGCATGACCCCCTCCCCTCAGAGACTGGGCTGCTAGGCAGTATTCCAACATAACGACCCCAAACACACCTCCAAGACAACCACTGCCTTGCTAAAGAAGCTGAGGGTAAATGTGTTGGTGTCACGGGGTAACGTGGCAGAGCCTGACGTAAGAGGAGTGGCTTACCGGGTAACTGGCGTGGCACAGGTTCACCAGAGGCGCGGAGTCTAAGTGTTAGCCGGTTTTCACCAGGGCCCCAGATGGTGGGGATGGACTTGGCTGCTTGCTAACACCAGGTCGCGGCCCCCCGGATTCCCTGGGAGAGCCAGGAACAGGTCCAGGACAAATAGCCGGTAGCAGGTAAACAGATCAGGACGAGACGGGAGGATAGTCAGGACAAGCCAAGGTCAGGGCGGGCAGCAGGTAATCAGAATCCAAAGACAAGCTGGGTCAGGAAAACAGGAACAGCAGATATAACAGGCACAAGATAAAGGAGATCTGAAGACAACACAGCAATCACCTAGAGTGACAGCTG
Organism: Pelophylax lessonae; assembly: GCF_965119305.1. Lineage (NCBI taxonomy): Eukaryota > Metazoa > Chordata > Amphibia > Anura > Ranidae > Pelophylax > Pelophylax lessonae. The sequence continues at coordinate 134,992,794 of NC_138768.1, read as the reverse complement.
TGTTTAAATAGGCCGTTTTGGCGCCAATTTGGTAGCCTCGAACTACACTGAGGTAGCCTCGAACTCTGCCGATGTAGCCTCGAACTCCACCAAGGTAGCCTCAAACTCTACCAAGGTAGCCCCGAACTCTACCAAGGTAGCCTCGAACTCTACCAAGGTAGCCTCAGCGCATGCACATAGGCGTTCGCCGGTTAGCGACGCCAGTGCGCCTGCGCAGGGTATTGAGTCCCTGATAGTTGGACTGGCCAAGCATGTCTCCAGACCAAAACCCTATTGAGCATTCATGGTTCCCTCAATGAACTGTAGATCCCCAGTGCCGGCAGCACACATGCAGCCCCAGACCATGACACTCCCACCACCATGCTTGACTGTAGGCAAGATACACTTGTCTTTGTACTCCTCACCTGGCTGTCGGCACACATGCTTGACACCATCTGAACCAAATAGGTTTATCTTGATCTCATCAGATCACAGGACATGGTTCTAGTAATCCATGTCCTTAGTCTGCTTGTCTTCAGCAAACTGTTTGCAGGCTTTCTTGTGCATCATCTTTAGAAGAGGCTTCCTTCTGGGACGGCAGCCTTGCAGACCAATGTGATGCAGTGTGTGGCGTATGGTCTGAGCACTGAAATGTTGACCCCCCCACCCCTCCAACCTCTGCCGCAATGCTGGCAGCACTCATACATCTATTTCCCAAAGACAACCTCTGAATATGACGCTGAGCACATGCACTCAACTTCTTTGATCGACCATGGCAAGGCCTGTTCTGAGTGGAACCTGTCTTGTTAAACCGATGTATGGTCTTGGCCACAGTGCTACAGCTCAGTTTCAGGGTCTTGGCAATCTTCATATAGTCTAGGCCATCTTTATGTAGAGCAACAATTCCTTTTTTTCAGATCCTCAGAGAGTTCTTTGCCATAAGGTGCCATGTTGAACTTCCAGTGATCAGTATGAGAGAGTGAGAGCGGTAACACCAAATTTAACACACATGCTCCCTATTCACACCTGAGACCTTGTAACACTAACGAGTCACATCACATTGAGGAGGGAAAATGGCTAAATGGGTCCATTTTGGACATTTTCACTTAGGGGTGTACTCACTTTAGTTGCCAGCAGTTTAGACATTAATGGCTGTGTGTAGAGTTATTTTGAGGTGACAGCAAATTAACACTGTTATACAAGCTGTACACTCACTACTTTACATTGTGGCAAAGTGTCATTTCTTCAGTGTTGTCACATGAAAAGATATAATAAAATATTTACAAAATTGCGAGGAGTGTACTCACTGTATATGTATAGTCTTACAAAGTGCCAAGTACAGAATGTCATAGCAAAACAGTAAACTTCATTATTTCAAAGTTTTATCAGTGATTTTAATCATGCTGGCCAGCTGACCTCAATAAGGATATCCTCCCAGAATATCATAAGAGTGTATACAGCAAATAAATGTGCATAAACCTTAAAGAGGTTGTAAACCCGTACAACTTTTTTTTTTTTTTTTTGGCAACCTGTAAGAGAAACACATTATGAGTTAGTATGCATCGCATACTAGCTCATTATGCAATACTTACCTTAGAACGAGCCCCCGCCGTGCAGCCCGCTTACCTGTATGACGGGCGACATGTCCAGTCGCCGTCTTCCGGGATCGCGGCATCCGGCCATCTGATTGGCTGGAGCCGCGGTGACGTCACTCCCACGCACGCACGCGGGAGCCGACAGTCACGGCACGGGTCTCTGAAGAAACAGCACCAGCGGCCGTTCCTTCAGAACGCATGCGCCAGTGACGTCACTGGCTGCATGTAAGGTAAATATCTCCTGAATGGTACATGTTTAGGAGATATTTACAGTACCTATAGGTAAGCCTTATCATAGGCTTACCTATAGGTAAAAGTGTCAGAGGAGGGTTTACTTCCTCTTTAAGTCCAGGTTCACACATATGCGACCGTGGGTTCATGCCTGGGGCCTGGTGCGTCTCTCTTCTCTGGTTCAGGAGCAAATCAGGTCCGAATTTTTGCCTGAATCTGGCCCAAAGATGCACAAGACCCATTTTGAATTCAGGAACCCCTGGCGCCCTATTCGACCCCGACCGCCCTGGCTGCCCCAGCCGCCCCGGCCGCCCTGGACCTGTGTGATCCAGCTCTACTGAGAGCTGGTCACACTCGACTGTCAGGCGAACGGGATGTGGGGAAACCCGCATCCCATTCGCATGTGTGAACCTGACCTAAGACTTATTTTTGCCAACAGGATGTAGTGTACAATTCAAACTGTGCATACCTTGCCATCTGGTCATATGTAGAAACTTTTCGAAAGTAGTTGAGCCTCAGTCCGGAGGAAGGACCAAGGAGCAGAACCAAGAATAGCGTGTGCAGTGGGCCACAGCAAAGTAAAGTGTGCTGTGTTGATATATAGAATAATAGTTGCATGGTTTGAAACCAGCAAGGGATTAGATTTTGGCAATATGGTCTCTAAATAAACTGACAATAGGCAAAAATGGCAATCCAGGCAATATACAGAGAGCATATGGGCAATTGTTACAATATGCAGGCTACAAACAGGCAATCCTCACAATATGTTTGTAGCAAATAGGCAATCATTATAATCATAGAAACAATATGCATAAAAACATTTGGCCAATCATTGCAATGCAGGGGTCGTAAATGGGCAATGTAAACAACACATGCAGTAATGACAGTACATGGTCAACAATGAACAATCATGACAATATGCAAGTAACAAATGAAAAATTGCTACAGTACATGTGTAACAAATGGGTAATAGGTAAAATGCATGGGCAATCCTGACAATATGTAAGCAACAAATAGGCAATCGTTGCATTACAGCCAGGGCAACAAAATGGCAAATCAAACAATACATGGGTGGACCTTCACCCTCCCCATCAATTTTTTTCTATTCCCTCCTGCCCCTTCCCCTTACACACCTGAATATTTTTATATTTTTATTTTATTTTTGGGAAAATATCTTTCTCGGGATCGACTCCCTGCACCTCCCAGTTTCACACCTGGGTAAAAATTACATCCTGCTGGGATGCCCACATCATGCATCCCAGGAGACTGGGGGTACTCTACAGAGCATGCGCTGTGTCATCAGGGGGGTTGGCTGTCTTTGCCTGAAGCCAGACCCCCAAGGATCTGGTCCCTGATGCCATGAGCTCACAAGAAGTGGGTTGAATGGTGCTGAGTGTCATTCAACCTGGAAGAGGAATGGTGCTGGACCACTGATTGTTGAGTCTGTGGTGGAAAACTGCACCAAAGAGGAGATTAGCATTGCAGCAAAAACGGTTCTTTTTATTTTATAAAAGACTGGGCACTGATTTTTTTTAATAACTGGAGTTGCTTTTTAAGACCAAGAACTTTCTAGCCAGAGCACAACACTGGAGCTCAATTAAAAATGCAAAGGATCCTGGGAAACGCCATCAAAGCTTTGTGATTTACCACACCAGTCAAGCTTCACTGGTTCTTCAGTCATTATAGAAGAATTTATACCTGTAGTTTATGTAACAGAGGATTCACTGTACGTACTTGGCACTTTATTAAACTACAAATGTCAATTTCAGAGCTCAGAAGGATGTGATTAATTTTCTGTTCCTCATAAATGCTGTTTCTTTCACAGGTGCCTCAGGGAGAAATAACTAATTTGACACATAGGAAGCTTTGTGTCTGCTTCTATCTTGACTATATCTGGAAGTCAGTATAGGATGAACCATTATTAAAAGGTAATAACTGATATTCCATTACAGGGTTATGACTTTCAGATAGAACAATAAGCTTCCAAGAACAATTTTTCGGCCTATGAACCTATGTACACCTGCACCTATAATATGAGGCAAATGACAAATTGCTGAAGTAGCAAAGTGATGACATATACATTGGGCAAGCCTGCAATTCTGTATTATGCTAACTTAATCATTCAGGAAGGTTTAGGATAGTCAGCAAAATTAAAGACAACCTTAAAGCCATTGCTAATGGGAACAAGTTAATATTTAAAGCAAAATAAACATTATAGTTATTAGCATTGGTCCCAAAACTGTACACAAACTCATAGGGGTTCATTTACTATAATTGAAGAGTTCAAAATATGGTGCAGCTGTGCATGGTGTAAGAATTTACCATGCCAGGGAAAATATATAGATTATGTATGTGATTTTTATGGGATTAATATATGTGGTAGTACATAGTGATATGTTTATGAACATCGCTAGTCTGAAGTGTCTTTGTATACTATACAGCAGTGGTCCTCAACCCTGGCCTACAGGGCCCACTAACAGGCCAGATTTGCAAGATAACTGAAATACATCCCAGGTGATATCATTTGCTGCTCAGTGATTGCAGTACTCTAGTCTGCATCTCCCCAAGGTAATACCTAAAATCTGGCCTGTTAGTGGGCCCTGTAGGCCTGGGTTGAGGACCACTGCTATACAGGACAAGATTACCTCTTCTCTGGCTTTAGTAGTAAGTCAAAGCCAAATGAAAGGCATTGTAATTAAGATTGCCCCTTTTGTCTTTAGGGCTGCTGACCACACATTGTGTCTCCATGTGGATGTAGGACCTTATTGGATTGGATTTGGATTCCCCTGGGTCACCCATAACAACAGTCTGTTAAACTTATCACTTTAAGTCCTTGGCTCAGTCAGTGAACAGTCCAGGGGATTTGGTTTTTTTTCTGTTTTATTTGGAATTGGAATGGGAGAAGGGATGAGTGGGATACTCCAACTAGAACTATGCACAATTTCTGAGGACAACTGACTGTAGTGTGTGCGGCAAGGCAGCTGCTTCACCTTGCCACTGAAGTGAAGTAGAAGAATCTAAACTCCTGTTTAGGTTACTCTTCAGAGTCTAACTTGGCACCCCCTTTCTCTCTTGCTGTGTGTGCTGAACTCCTGTCCACTGACATTCTACTGGAGTGGTCCCCTTCCTGGGCAGACCCTCGGGAAGCTTCTCGCTACTAGAGATGTATAGAACTGTTCGCCGGCGAACAGTTCCCGGCGAACTTAGCATGTTCGCGTTCGCCGCTGCCGGCGAACATATGCGATGTTCGGTCCGCCCCCCATAAGACATCATTGAGGCAAACTTTGACCCTGAACTTTACAGTCAGCAGACACATTTCCAGCCAATCAGCATACCTCCCTCCCACACCCTCCCACCTCCTATAAATAAGCAAGGGCAGCATCCATCTTAGATCATTCTGAAGCAGTGTGTGTAGTGAGAGTAGGGAGAGAGCTGCTGCTGCTGCTGCTGCTGCTGCTGCTGTTAAGCTAGGGACAGTTAGTCAGTGTTCCTGGTCTTGCAGTGTTCTTGGTCCACTACTGCTGTAATATCAGCACCCCAAAAAGCCCTTCTAAGGGCTGGTATTTGTGTTTTTTTTTTTTATATATATATATATATATATATATATATACCTAGCGTCCCCAAAAGCCCTTTTAAGGGCTGGTAATTGAGTTGTTTCTTCTTATATATATATATATATATCTATATCTATCTAGTGTCCCCAAAAGCCCTTTTAAGGGCTGGTAATTGAGGATTTTTTTTATTTATATATATACATATATATATATATATATAGTGTCCCCAAAAGCCCTTTTAAGGGCTGGTAAGGTAATAGAGTTTTTTCTTTATATATATATCTATATATATCTATTGTACACTGCAGTTGCCTGCCCGCTGTGAGAGGCCACAGACCTACCACAGACTGTACTGTGTGCACACCACACTCATTTCGGGTGGCACAGGCACAGTACCTTGCATTTTAAAAAATATTTTTTTTTTCCTCTGTCATAATTGCAGTGAGTGCTGTGTCAGGTCCACAGAGTGCACTGTACCCACTGCAGTGCACTGCCCACCACTGATATATATACGGTGGCACAGCATCTTGTTGCAATAAATTGAAAAAAAAAAATATTTTTTATTATTGCAGTTGCCTGGGCTGCCAGTTACTGTCAGGTCCACAGAGTGTACTGTGCCCACTGCAGTGCCACTGTGTGCCCACCCACCACTGATATATAAGGTGGCACAGCAGCTTGCAAAGTAAAAAAAATATATATATTTTTTAATTGCAGTTGCCTGGGTGCCAGTGACTGCTGTCAGGTCCACAGAGAGTGTACTGTGCCACTGCCCACCCACCACTGATATATAAGGTGGCACAGCAGCTTGCAAAGTAAAATAAAATATATTTTTTTAAAATTGCAGTTGCCTGGGTGCCAGTGACTGCTGTCAGGTCCACAGAGAGTGTACTGTGCCACTGCCCACCCACCACTGATATATAAGGTGGCACAGCAGCTTGCAAAGTAAAAAAAATATATATATTTTTTTAAATTGCAGTTGCCTGGGTGCCAGTGACTGCTGTCAGGTCCACAGAGAGTGTACTGTGCCACTGCCCACACACCACTGATATATAAGGTGGCACAGCAGCTTGCAAAGTAAAAAAAATATATATTTTTTTAAATTGCAGTTGCCTGGGTGCCAGTGACTGCTGTCAGGTCCACAGAGAGTGTACTGTGCCACTGCCCACCCACCACTGATATATATGCCTGCAAGAGAAAAAGCCAGCCGCAGAGAAGCCGTATTCCTGAAAATATAAGAAAAATGCTGTTTTTTAGGGGTTCTGGACATGCTACAGAGCTGAAACTTGACAGGTACACTTTTTAGACCCCCCAGACACTAAATACAAAAAATGACATGCCTGCCTAAAAAAATGCCTGCTAAATGCCTGCAAGAAAAAAAGCCAGCCGCAGAGAAGCCGTATTCCTGAAAATATAAGAAAAATGCTGTTTTTTAGGGGTTCTGGACATGCTACAGAGCTGAAACTTGACAGGTACACTTTTTAGACCCCCCAGACACTAAATACAAAAAATGACATGCCTGCCTAAAAAAATGCCCGCTAAATGCCTGCAAGAAAAAAAGCCAGCCGCAGAGAAGCCGTATTCCTGAAAATATAAGAAAAATGCTGTTTTTTAGGGGTTCTGGACATGCTACAGAGCTGAAACTTGACAGGTACACTTTTTAGACCCCCCAGACACTAAATACAAAAAATGACATGCCTGCCTAAAAAAATGCCCGCTAAATGCCTGCAAGAAAAAAAGCCAGCCGCAGAGAAGCCGTATTCCTGAAAATATAAGAAAAATGCTGTTTTTTAGGGGTTCTGGACATGCTACAGAGCTGAAACTTGACAGGTACACTTTTTAGACCCCCCAGACACTAAATACAAAAAATGACATGCCTGCCTAAAAAAATGCCCGCTAAATGCCTGCAAGAGAAAAAGCCAGCCGCAGAGAAGCCGTATTCCTGAAAATATAAGAAAAATGCTGTTTTTTAGGGGTTCTGGACATGCTACAGAGCTGAAACTTGACAGGTAAACTTTTTAGACCCCCCAGACACTAAATACAAAAAATGACATGCCTGCCTAAAAAAATGCCTGCTAAATGCCTGCAAGAGAAAAAGCCAGCCGCAGAGAAGCCGTATTCCTGAAAATATAAGAAAAATGCTGTTTTTTAGGGGTTCTGGACATGCTACAGAGCTGAAACTTGACAGGTACACTTTTTAGACCCCCCAGACACTAAATACAAAAAATGACATGCCTGCCTAAAAAAATGCCCGATAAATGCCTGCAAGAGAAAAAGCCAGCCGCAGAGAAGCCGTATTACTGAAAATATAATAAAAATGCTGTTTTTTAGGGGTTCTGGACATGCTACAGAGCTGAAACTTGACAGGTACACTTTTTAGACCCCCCAGACACTAAATACAAAAAATTACATGCCTGCCTAAAACAATGCCCGATAAATGCCTGCAAGAGAAAAAGCCAGCCGCAGAGAAGCCATATTCCTGAAAATATAAGACAAATGCTGTTTTTTAGGGGTTCTGGACATGCTACAGAGCTGAAACTTCACAGGTACACTTTTTAGACCCCCCAGATGCTAAATCCAAAGAAATTTTTTATTTTTATTTTTTTTAATTTTTCCAATAATTGGCTCTCTATCAAAAAATTATAATTCTTAAGAACTTTTTTTTGCGTGATCCCTCTCCGGCATGCCACAGTCCAGGTGTTAGTCCCCTTGAAACAACTTTTCCATCACTATTGTGGCCAGAAAGAGTCCCTGTGTGTTTTAAAATTCGCCTGCCTATTGAAGTCTATGGCGGTTCGCCCGGTTCGCGAACATTTGCCGATGTTCGCGTTCGCCGTTCGCGAACGGCGAATTTTAGGTTCGCGACATCACTACTCGCTACTAACGGACACTGTTTTTCCCTGGGTTGCTTCTGCCTTCAACTCCGCTGTCAGCATCCACTGGACCTTCCGGATCAGCGCCACAACTCTAACTCACCAGGCCGACTGCCTGTGACCATCTTCCATACTGACAGGACAGGAGGAGAGACAGCCGTCACCCTCCTCCTGGGACCTGGCTTCTTACCCAAAGACACCCTGTCACATGTGCCCTTGGCTTTTATAACATATCCTAGGATGCACCACTGCTTGTGCCAACTCACTGAGATAGTTACAAAAGCCTGTGTGTCACTGGCTGGGTTTCCTCCACTGCAAAACAGGCTCCCCTATTGGATACAGTGGGGACACTCCCTCAAACCAGGTGAATCACACATGGACACATGCAACAGGCCTGACTATTGATCAGGCTCTCCTGATAAGCAGGCAGAGCAAAAAAAAACTATACTTTCCCTAGCACCTATTTAGGAGGGTGCTACACATGCAATGGAAAAAATGCATTATTTCCGCTTGCAGGGCTTCGTCTCATTCAGATGTTTGGCAGTGGATACAGTGAATACATGTCCTCTAAGTCTTATAAAGTCTACAGTATGTATCTGCCTCAACAGATACTCATTTTGTTTAGATGGTGGCGATTTAATGCCATTAGTTTCCTTTTTTGCCATGGGCTGGTTTGCCTGTGTTTGAATGGTTTGCCTGCTCCACCATTTGGACTGCTTTTGGATGTCCCTACATTGCTTATTTATCAGCAGCCTATGTCCCTCAATGGATGATAGAGGAATGTACATTTTGTCTTGAATTTCTCCTGAAAAATAGCAGTGGACTTCCTGGTATGTGAGTGTACCTAGGCACTCCTGTCCCTAAAGCCTCAAAGCTGTATATCTGCAGTATGAGACCTGTGCCATTGACTGCTAGTCTCAGGAGATTTTGTGATGTGGAGGATGGTGGCTGGTGCCTAGTCTTTTACCCTATACCAATCTTTTTCAAACACACTTAGGTTTTCAGAATCTATTTTTTAAAGGGAACCTTTGGCTATACTACCTAATTTTTGCTCCCCTACCACTCTATTTAGCAGCAAACACGAATACCTATTTCTTTTGGGTATGGTAGCATGTTCACTTCCTGCCATGTGACAGCACAGGAGGGGACTGGCCACTTAGGCACCCAGCACTGTCACATATGAGTCTAATACTGTGGGCCTGATTCATAGTACGGCGAATTGGCGTTTCGGCGTGATTTTGCGAAGCGGCGATTATTTAAGTCTGAAATTGGCATTCAAAGAACGGCGGGCGGAAAATAGCGCCTAGTGTGAGATTCATTAAGATGCAATATGGTCAGAGCGCGACTTAAAACCACGCCAGCTAAAAGCTCGACTAAAGTTTAGCCAAATTTTCCCCTGTACCCCCAAAAATCCCAAATCACTGTGGAAGGTGTGGAAGTCAATTTGGAGATGACTTGCGTTTAAAAAATCTCAAAAACTGACTTAGAAAGAGAGATATCTGCGAAAGTGTGGAAAGGTTAAACAGCTCCTCCAGCCGCGAGCTGCGAACTCGCGAATGTGCGCATGCGCAACGCCAAATTGGCTCAAAAAATTTCGCCAGCGCGATTTTGGGTCAATTTTTTTTGAATACCGCTTGCAAATCCGCTGTCTCGCCCATAGAAAATGGCAAAAACCGGCGGAATTGGAAAAACATGCACACTTCCAACAAGGGATCCTTTAGTAAACACCATCACATTCCATACACCTTTCCTGCTAACTCCGAAATCATAGCAGTCAAATCTACAGTGTTTATATAGAACCTCCACATTCTCTGAAAAAACCCACAAAATATTACATTGGGGAATTGGTCGTCAGATAGAAAAAAAATAGATGTAAAACATATTTCAAAGAAAGATTATTAGCATTTCACACATATCAAGGAAATGTCACAATTTTGACAATATTTTATGTGTTTCCAAAGAATGTTTTTAGAAATATATTGCAAATACTACCTTTTCTTCCATATGGGTATGGCCAAGTGTTACCATTTTACTACACATTTAACTGAAGGTATATATATATATATCCCTTATACTTGGCTAATTAACAAAGTATGCCCAACAAACAAATAGAGCTTTAGCTCACAATATTGCTACATATTGACTTTATGGGGCATCTTTTGTATTTTGTTCATGTCTTTAGATTAAAAGTTTGCTGAAAATTAATGATGTCAACATTTGGAGGATTGGAGATATCCAAGTGTTGCCCATACAGAGGGCACCTTCCGGATTCGAACTTACAAACCTACAGCAGGAAGGCAGACTCCCTAATCATTGTGCTATTTCTCAGTGAGCGTTGGGTGTTTTCCTCATGCCGTCAAAATGCTCACATGGGAACAGGGGCCATTGAACTGAATAGGATTGGATTTTTTGCCTGTTTTGGGAGCTGATCCTTGAGCTGGACAAATCCCCCTCAAACGCCCCCAAACGGGCTACGTTCACATGTACGTGTTTGTGGTCTGTTTTTGGGGCTTTTGTAGGTGATTTCATATAACAATGCCTGCCCAAAAAATGCATGTCAAAACGCCTGTGAAAACGCCAGCCAAAATGCACATAAGAACGCCTGATATAATTGCCACGCCAAATTTAGGGATGTTCATGAGTGATGAGTCAGATTGTTGGCTTACATATCTGTTCAATCGTCACAATCTCACTTCTCAAATCCCAAAAGGTGTGTTTCAATTGTTTCCCTAAATATATATTTCTCTCTCTCTCACGTAATTGTATATATATGTATGTATT